>NC_139597.1:6110015-6197515 GCF_946808225.1 Silurus aristotelis | reverse complement strand
TTAGGACTTTAATCTGATTTTCAGGAGATTCATTAATCTGGCTGTCTGTGAGTTAACGTCAGGAGAAAAGCGCTGAGTTGTGCTGAAATGTGTGCTCTGGTGTATTCATCAGCCCTCAAGCCACACAACACACACACACACACACACACACACACACACACACACACACACGGGCCTAGCTATCCAGCGACCCATTTCCACCTATTACTCACACCTTTGCATTCACAACCACACAGTTTGTCAATTCGTCAGCACTTTCTCCGTGTGTGTGGGCTATTCACTAACGCGAGTAGCTCCTACTTATGAATTTATGAATGAGTGTTACTACAGAGAGATTACTACTCGCCGACCATGATCATAAATATAGATCTGCAGAAGGCGTCTGTCTCCTGGACGCCCCCAGAGGAGTTTGAGAAGAACGTTTCTTACTTTCTTCTCTTTTTTCGGGAGGATTTACAGAGAAATTGCTAGCATTATCAGGGGAAAACAGCATGCCTATTAGATTCTCTGAATTAAAACATCAATAGCAGCTGCTTTATTTTTCTATCTCTTGCTCTTTCACTCTCTCTCTATTGTCTTTTAGCTCACTCTTTCGTTTTAGCCTCTCTATCTTGTATAATGCAGTTATCTTACTGTCTTTCTCATTCCTGATGTAATATAGCTGACTTTAGATTCGGGAAATTCTTTCTTTTTCCAAGTTCATGGAATAGCCAAAGGTGTGCATAGAGGAAACAGGATAGAATAAGACAAGTTCAGCTACATCCCTTTTTTATTTATTGCATGTTTCAGGTCAGGGATGTAATGTTAGGATTCAGGACCACTTAAAACAATATTCCTCATAGCTCCAAACCCTCTTTAAATAATAATGTGTTCATTTTTTTAAAATTCTTATTTACATTTACGTAATAAAGACTGTTATAGGTGTCATATAAGGCAGTAAATAAACGAATGTGAAAGCAGATATAAGTCCAGGGTAAGAGTGTTCATTCTAAGACAGGCAAACAAATCCAAAACAGTATGCAGAATTAAAAATATAATGCAGACTATGGGTGGGCGATCGGCAAACAGCAATATTAGCGCATAAGTGAGGATGAGTAACGAGAAAACAGGAACAAAATTGAAAACTGTGAAACATGAAACATTAAAGGCTTGGTACGAAGACTAAATAAGGTACCTTGCACCTCACAAGACGTACACACAGGAGTATTACAGTTTTTCTCAGTTGCTTTGGAGCATTTGTCGAATCATCCTTTATATTTGCAAAGCAGTAAGTTTATTTCTCAAAACATTGTGTACAAACAGTACAACACATTGGATTTCTTGCAAAAGCCTGAACTACTCAAAATCCTTAGTTAATCTCTTAAAAGTAAGTATTTGTGTCAATGAACATGCCATTCCCAACAGAATAACAAGTCCTTTTGTCATTGTTCACAAACAAGATCGTCATAGTTTCAGTATTTTTTTTATTTAAACTACGGGTTTGATAACAATGATTGAAACTGCACAAAGCTTTTCTTCTGTACGACATCTATAAATTTCCCATTAACCAGACACGATTCACACTTTTACTGTACTATAATAGTGTTCAATCGTTTCTTAGTTATTCATCCATTTTTAGAAATTGTAAGTCTGTGTTTTGCTCTGTTTCAAGATTCACCTTTGACCTATATAGAAAACTTGTTCTGTTCACTCTCATTCATTAGTGAAATTCAAAATTAATCTGCACAATTCATCAATTCAAATCACATTTACGGAAAAAAAAGTTTAAAAGAAATTTGAGCTTGACAGATGATGACAACTGGTTTAACCATTTGCATCCAATGACTTTACAATGAACTGATGCTGAGATGTTTTGGGGGTTCAGACTATTTAGGTTAAACCAGTATAATATATTTTGATCAACATCACATAAATAACTGACAATGTAGAAATCAGCTTGTACACAATCGAATAAACAAATGTACAAAAGCATTTTCAATTTGATCAATCAATTGTTTTTATGATGTACTCAAGTGACTAAATGACATGGAGGTTGAACAAGGAGTTTCGAGAATTTTATTTCTGATCTGAGAAAAACATACGTAATGACTACAGAACAGCTGTTAACAGAATGACACATTGCTCATGAGGACTAATGAAAGAGGTTAAGACATTATGAATAAACCAAACACATACACAAGAGACATGTGATAAAACAAAAGCATGTGGCTACAGAGACACGAAAGCGAGGAAGTCTTTAGCATTAGCAGTGCAAGTACTATGTGTAAACTATGGCTAGCTGCACTCTGTGGAAGTGGGATTTTCCTGAAAACAGGAACTCAATTCGGATTAAAAGATGTGGAAATGTTGATAAAGTTCTCTTTTTGAGAAGTCATTGTTAAATAAATTGAAGGAGTCTCCAGTTTTAGAGTTTTGGGAAAATCTGTGGTAAACTTGATCTACTACAGGAGTGTTTTCAGAGTTACAAGAAAATAGAGACCAACATGAACAATGAACAACTTTAGGGCAGAAGCTTGTTTCTAACCCAAACTATCCCCAAACAAAACTAAATAAAATGAAATAACATAATATTTTTGTTGGCAAATTTGCTATGCTATAAAAAGAGTAAAACACTTCGGGACATGCAGTTATTGCAAAATGATCAGCTTCATGGTGGTAACAGTAAATCTGGTTCATGTCAGGAGGCATTACACTACTCCATTATTGATTCTTTTTCTATATTACTGCCAATATCTATAACTCATTATCATGTAGAGTCGAGACTGTCTTAATGGGAAAATGCAATTTTGCATCCTGAATCAAAAATTACCACACTGTAACAAAAATGTTAGTGTTTACCTGGCAAAAATGTGACTAAAAATACAGTAAAAAAAAGTATAAAGTCCAGTAACACAATCCAGTACACACTGGTGGGTACAACTGATTTGATCAAAAAGACATAACCACTGCATTTGGAGGTGCTGGTATTCAAATACATGACATTTTAATCTGTAAAAATATCAGTGGTTGTAAGGTTTTAAGTTACAAATCAGAAGCTCATGTTTTTATATTCCAGCACCTTTAATACTGCAATTGTTATGTCCTTGAGCAAGAGCCTTAACCTTCAGCTCAGTTGTTTGCTACATCAGCCAAATGAGCAAATGTACAGGAGTATTTATTGTTTCATACAATGCAAAATATTACATTACTTTACTTTGAATATGTTTTGTAGTTGTTTAGCTCTGAAAATTAGGATCATTGGTCTTAATGTTAAAAAAAACATTCTATAAACAGACATACTTTCAAATGCTGGACACATTTTTGTTTAGAGGTTTAAGCTGAAATGTAAAGATTTTCCAGCAGTCCAATAGGCATACTTATCCGCATGTTTATGATGTTTTTACGCTGGATGTCCTTCCTAACGCAACCCTCCCCATTTATCCGGGCTTGGGACCGGCACTAAGGCTTGTGCAGCCCTAATAGCTGGGGTTGGTTCCCTGACCGGGGATCGAACCCGGGCCGCAGTGGTGAGAGCGCCGCATCCTAACCACTAGACCACCAGGAAACCTAATGTTCTAATTACATAATAGTTAAAATAGGAAGAGAAACGAGACAGCGAGAGACGCCAGGGACTGACAATAAATTAATGAGTGCTCTGCTCTCCTTATTACTGACTTCCAACAGAACCGCACCTAAACACTGCCCGGAAACTATTCCACAAGCAAGTTCTGTTAATGACTTTGTTTTAAATGAACAAATCATTGTAAACACAGAGTACAGTAGACCTAGAAAGCTATTGCATAAAGCCACAAACCATTGCATGTTCCTTTTCCGTTTAATGCTTTTCTCCTGGTCAGCAGGAACACTGATAATTTAACATTTCAGATTTACAGCAAAACAGAGTTCCGCATCGCCTTGCAGCCATAAACTTAGAGAGGCCTAAATCACAAACCATATGACTGCTTTACTGGCTGATTCTGCACACACACTCATGAACACATGGTGGACAATAGTAGTGTAAAAAATAAATACATAAATAAAGCTTTTACCTACAAGGCCTTGAGTCATATCACACAAACAACAGCAAGTGAGTAAGAATTGTCTCAATATGTAATACAAGGTGAAGACTGAAAATCTTTAACACTGACCAGAGGTCAAGGATTTGAATAATGTCCAAACACATTTTTATACAATATTTATAAACCTTGCTAAAAATTCAGCCTCTTAAACTCAAATCCCATAAGCCTTTAACCTTCATGGAGGCAAATCGGGGGCATTTTTGTACTGCAGTCTAGATTTCATAACTCAGGATCTGTTTATTGCTAAGGAAATGGTCAAACTTATATTTAGACCATTAAAGAAAAAAAGTATATTTTTTCTAATGCAATCATGATCACAAATTTGTCAATCAAGTAAATTTGCCACTGTGTTATGTTCAACATACTTATACTGTATGCGTGCAATATTTATTAAAGCTTGTTCAAGGAAGATCAATATGTGTATTTGCCATATTATAATCTAAATCCAGAATTAAGCCCCCGACCGTGAATCTGTGAGGTGTTACCTTTACCCAAAGCGCCATTGTGCCACCCTGAAGGAACGTCACTTGCTTTTCTTTCAGAATAGAAAAGCACAAAAAAAGAGCACATGTTCCTGCCAAGTGTTCCAAACTGCAGGCCGTCCCACGCCATTGCCTCTGACTGCTTTTCTGTCAGTCGCCGTCTCATCCTGGGGTTGGATCTATGTTTGTGTGTATATATGTGTGCGTGAGTGTGTTTGAGTGAGTGCGAGTGAGTGTGTGTATGCATAGTGAAAGCCCACAGCAGTCAAGCAATGTATTTATTCCCACATAATGGCATTTCATTGGTATTCAGAGGTGGCTGTGGATCAATGATCCTTGGCAGCCTTGCTATTATTTCATTTCTTGTATCTAAAAGGCGTGTCGAGGATTGGGCTAAATTGTTTTTGAGCCGGTTTTGGCTGAGTCGTCACAAAGGCTGACGGGGACTGAAGCATACAGAGAGAGAGAGAGAGAGAGAGAGAGAGAGAGAGAGAGAGAGAGAGAGAGAGAGAGAGAGAGACAAAGAAAAGGAGAGAGAAAAAGGAGAGAGAGATTTCAACAGCGATATCTCCTGCTCTAACACACACACAACACACACACACACACACACACACACACACACACACACACATATATACAGTGAGGAAAAGAAGTATTTGAACACCCTGCTATTTTGCAAGTTCTCCCACTTAGAAATCAAGGAGGGGTCTGAAATTGTCATCGTAGGTGCATGTCCACTGTGAGAGACATAATCTAAAAAAAAAAATCCAGAAATTAAAATATATGATTTTTAAACTATTTATTTGTATGATACAGCTGCAAATAAGTATTTGAACACCTGAGAAAGTCAATGTTAATATTTGGTACAGGAGCCTTTGTTTGCAATTACAGAGGTCAAACGTTTCCTGTAGTTTTTCACCAGGTTTGCACACACTGCAGGAGGGATTTTGGCCCACTCCTCCACACAGATCTTCTCTAGATCAGTCAGGTTTCTGGCCTGTCGCTGAGAAACACGGAGTTTGAGCTCCCTCCAAAGATTCTCTATTGGGTTTAGGTCTGGAGACTGGCTAGGCCACGCCAGAACCTTGATATGCTTCTTACAGAGCCACTCCTCGGTTATCCTGGCTGTGTGCTTCGGGTCATTGTCATGTTGGAAAACCCAGCCTCGACCCATCTTCAATGCTCTAACTGAGGGAAGGAGGTTGTTCCCCAAAATCTCGCAATACATGGCCCCGGTCATCCTCTCCTTAATACAGTGAAGTCGCCCTGTCCCATGCGCAGAAACCCCCCCCCAAAGCATGATGCTACCACCCCCATGCTTCACACTAGGGATGGTGTTCTTGGGATGGTACTCATCATTCTTCTTCCTCCAAACACGTTTAGTGGAATTATGACCCAAAAGTTCTATTTTGGTCTCATCTGACCACATAACTTTCTCCCATGACTCCTCTGGATCATCCAAATGGTTATTGGCAAACTTAAGACGTGCCTGGACATGTGCTGGTTTAAGCAGGGGAACCTTCCGTGCCATGCATGATTTCAAACCATGACGTCTTAGTGTATTACCAACAGTAACCTTGGAAACGGTGGTCCCAGCTCTTTTCAGGTCATTGACCAGCTCCTCCTGTGTAGTTCTGGGCTGATTTCTCACCTTCCTTAGGATCATTGAGACCCCACGAGGTGAGATCTTGCATGGAGCCCCAGTCCGAGGGAGATTGGCAGTCATGTTTAGGTTCTTCCATTTTCTAATGATTGCTCCAACAGTGGACCTTTTTTCACCAAGCTGCTTGGCAATTTCCCCGTAGCCCTTTCCAGCCTTGTGGAGGTGTACAATTTTGTCTCTAGTGTCTTTGGACAGCTCTTTGGTCTTGGCCATGTTAGTAGTTGGATTCTTACTGATTGTATGGGGTGGACAGGTGTCTTTATGCAGCTAATGACCTCAAACAGGTGCATCTAATTTAGGATAATAAATGTAGTGGAGGTGGACATTTTAAAGGCAGACTAACAGGTCTTTGAGGGTCAGAATTCTAGCTGATAGACAGGTGTTCAAATACTTATTTGCAGCTGTATCATACAAATAAATAGTTTAAAAATCATATATTGTGATTTCTGGATTTTTTTTTTTTAGATTATGTCTTTCACAGTGGACATGCACCTACGATGACAATATCAGACCCCTCCATGATTTCTAAGTGGAAGAACTTGCAAAATAGCAGGGTGTTCAAATACTAATTTTCCTCACTGTATATGTTTGTGTATATATATATATATATATATATATATATATATATATATATATATATATATATATATATATATATACATACACAAACATCAGCAGTCCCTTAGCAGCTTCATAGCCTGCCAATTGCAAGCTACAAATCGTTACTACAGCCCAAAAGGAACTCAACAACCATATCAGTGAATAATATGCCTTAAATAACCTTGTGAATCTGCTAGTAGAAACATTAAATCAGCATTTTACCTCAACTCGGCGACAAAGGACTGACATAACTACGTCATAAACAATGTACGCTGTTTATGAAATGATGATTTCAAATTATTCAAATGACCAGTGTAAAGGCTACACCCTTATGCACAGTGTTCTGCAGCCATTTGATCAGAGCCAGCACTAACGTTTTCAGACAAGAAGACATAGTTTTCATGGGTTGAAGTGAAAGATCTTGATTGCCCTGCTTTAGAGCTCTGCCCTCAACCCTGTTTATAACCTTGGGGATGAATTGGGATGCTGACTGCACCCCATGCCTCCTTAGCCTACTTACTGCAAGTACCTGACTTTACTTACACCCTTGTAGCTGAATGAGCACAAATCTTCACCAAATCTAGTGGAACATCTTCCCAGATTGGTGAAGCTTATTAAAAGAGTAAATAGTAACGAAACGAGGAATAGAACATAATCCTATGGTGAGGTGATCACAACCTTTTGTCTATATAGAGTATGTTGAAGAGGGTAAATAGATTCGTTTAAAGGCACTGTTATGTCACACGAGTAGCAGTCTGAACATAATTAATGGTGATGCATCACCTATATGTGTTAGCTTTCACCCACCCTGGTTGTTGGATGCTGTGTGATAAAAGGCTAACAAAGTGGGTGGTTATTTGAGGAAGTCCAATTTGGAAGAAAATGGTGGTTTAAAAACGACAGTCACGGCTGCTTAAATTCAATTGACTTAATCCAGGTCCACACTGTGCGATTTTGGCCACGATTTAGTTGTCTGAGACAAATAATAATAATAATAATAATAATAAAAAAAAAAAAAGCAATTCTACACTAAAATCTGTAGTCTGTTTGATTACTGGTTTGATATTCGACAGCCGATTAATGGCCGTTGCGATTTTCCTCCAATAAAAGTCAGAAGATTTGAAAAACTTTCCTGCAGTGTTACTCCTCCTACGATGGCCATCAAACCAAGAACCAATAGTACCGCCAAACCTGATGACATAATTAGCGCAACAGCTTCGGACCACCTCAGGGAAAATGTCGAAATGAGTCAGGTGGACAGTACAGTAGGAAGAGATACTTATTGGGCTACAGAGGGAAAGGAGTGTCCGTATGAGATTTTTATTCTCAATTCATGTCATGAACAAATTGAACACTACAGATTGTTTTGTTCTTTTTGCAGTTCGCTACCACTAGCGAGAGAATGTGTGTCTAAAAGTGTCACGGATTGATGACGTAAAAATTTCTTTTTTTTGTGGCAATCAATTTTTGACTGTCATACAGTCTGACATTATAAGAACTGAGATCCCAGTCTGACAAGTAAAATTCGCGAAGGACTATAAAAATCGACCAGTTGCGCCCGGAAATACAGGGGTCCGTTCAGATTACTTTCGAGTGTTAGTGTAAAAAGAAAAGTAACCCCTTGGAGATGAAAATATCCTATAAATTCCTTTCCTATTGTCAGGAATTTATTCTCATTTGTTCTGAAAGCTGTTGAAAATGTAGAAAATGTTCTGGCTAATCTATACATGCTGGCACCTATAGATTTCTTCAGCGACTATGTTTAGCGATTTTAGAGCGGAGACTAAAATAAGACACCAAGTACAACGTGTTAGCGTTCCGCAGCATATTCTCTTTCAGAACCCGAATGCTCTACTTCACGTAAAACTGTGTCACTGCTGCTTCTGCAAAAGGCATTCGCATAGCACTTGTTTAACAACAACAAACAACAACTGGAGTTTAAATGCACTGCAAACCAGAACCGACAAAATATAATCACCGTCCTCATCTAACATGCATGCAGTTTTCAATAACACACTTCGAACCGCAACAACATTGAAAGGGTTCTTAAAAATAGCGTGTTTGCACCTGGTAATTGGATTTTTTTGGGTATATTATTTCTCCCCCCTTATTTCTCCCCCTAGGAAGCCAAGGCAAATGTTTGTGAACATTTTCTCAAGGTGATTTGTCAGCTAGCATGGGTGTGTGAGTGTGCGTGTGTATGATAATTAGGTTACCAGAGTGATTTTGCAGGCAGCATACACTATCAAGGCCGGACAGACGGAGCTGGTTGGTGAGTTTGTTGAATGTCAGGCAGTGAGGAAAATGAGGTCTGATTTTTAAAACAGGTTGAGATAGCAGTCAGCAAGACACCTTGCATCTTCTCAGCCGAACTCTCTCTGCCTGCTATCATGGATTAAAGAGCATAACCTGAACAACCTTTAAAGATGCTAAATTCTTGTGTCAAGGGCATTACGGGATATAACGGCCTGCACTGAGGTGTGCGTGTGTGTCTTTGTGTGTGTCTATTGCAGTCTGACTCAACCAACCCCATTTCCCATGTCCATGTGTTGAATGCTCTTGGGTCTGTTTACAGTGACTGGCAGTTTATTTAGCGCATCCGCACAATGTACTTCCAGTTGACCGTGCATGTGTGTGTGTGTGTGTGTGTGTGTGTGTGTGTGTGTGTGTGTGTCTGCACAATCACAGGCCATCTACCAGCTAGGGAGAGGTCCAGAGAGAGGACATTAGATAGTAAGTGGATTCTGTGTCTTCAGGGGAACATGTTCCAGTGACATATAACACTCTAAACATCGTCCATCTCACTGTCTTCCTCCCTCTCACTCCATTTCAATCACTCTCCTATTACTGTCCCTCTTTCCACATTGAGCTTTCCTGCCTTTAATCTCATGGTTAAGCTTATCGTGAGTTACAGTAGGACATCTGTGGTTGGGGATGACGTAGAAGTTACCAGTAGTTTGGATTTAATACTAATATATAAATATTATTTTTTTTGCCTCTTTAACTCTCTGTAAAGCTGCATTGGGACAATGGTCATTTGTGCGTCGTACATATAAAATGGAATTGAAATAAAATTAATAAAAAATAAATGTGACAAATGTGGATTTAAACCACCAGTTGCACCTAAATACACAGGAGACTATGTGAACCAGCTAGTTAGCAAGCTGTCATTAAAAAAATAAATATTAGAACAATTTGCTGATATCTTTCACTGGCTATCAAAACCTTCAAATCCTTTTATAGTGTATAATTAACCAATAGTTAGCATCAGAACATGCATTTTTACATAGCTTTAGTATGTGCATTCCTCCAATTGTAACTTGGTTGGTGGTTTGAGAAGAAAAAGGGGATTAGGGGACCAGTTATAGTAGAGGATAAAACTAGTAAAGGATAGTAGGGGATAAAAGAAGTTTCATGTTTGTCAAACATCAAAATGGTGCTTATGAACCACTGATTTTGACTACTTGCACCAATGTTACTTGTCCTGCTGTAAACCTACTCCAACCACTACGGCTGCTAGATTTCCAGCCATCTCAACAATACCAAGCACCAGAAAATACACATTGAACATTGTCAAAAGTCTAATAATATTCTCCCAGACACCTTGGAAAAGCTTGTGGAATATATCAGGCAGTATGTCTATACCTGTAACATGAACAAAGAAAAGGTCCAGACCAGAAGAGAGTGGAAAGTCTGGTATGATCTGACAGGGAAGCTACAGCAACTTCAATAAGAACTCTTTATAAGTAGTGTGAAAAAAAAAAAACACCACAGTACGCAAAACAAGTCAAACAGCTAAAGACCACATTAGGTTTTAGTATGTTAGCCAAGAACAGGAATCTGCGATTACAATGAACATAGGCTCAACCAACTATAGCTGACAAAAAATTCATTGAACTATCAGCATAATTTTATAATACTAGCAGAGATGTTATATTAATAGACTCCAATCAACTGGAGAACTCACTTTGGGAATACTTTTATTACAGCATTACAGTGTTGTTTCATTAGAATTGGCTGCTACGGATGCAAATGGCTCTCAGCAACCCGATACTTGATAATATATTGCTACCTTTTCATAGAAGGAACTTAAATCAATCCATGAACAGAAATTAACATACTGGAATAAATTAAATTTAATCTTGAACACTGATTGTGAAGGCTACATTTCCTGCCCACACACTATAGTACTAGTAATTGTTGCTGCTTTTCTTGTGATGCTGGCACCTTGCCCAGGCAAACGGGTTTGGAAACTTAATAAAACATTTTCTTTAACTTAAGTTGGCAGCAGATATCTGCATGTTCACACTGCCTTTATATTACACATAGCAGCTGAGAAAAGGTATTCATTATTAGGATTGTATTTTTCTGCACTTTTGCCATTAAAAGCATAGATTTAACTACTAGCATCGTTTTAAAGTACCTATTACCGACTTCAAGGGTCTTCTCTTTTATACAGCCAATGCCTATACTCTATTTACATCAAGAACGGTACCAAATATATTAAAAGCCACTGCTAAGAATAAAGCCACCAGTCTGCAGTATGGAACCTAAGGATGAATTCCCCTCCAGCTCTACCTTAGTTAAAAGTTTCAATTTGCTGAAGTAAGCAAAGGCTCATTAAAAAATAATAATAATAAGGTGTCTTTTTGGCATAATCAAAAGCATGAACTCTATAATAACTCTATCTCTCTCTCTCTCTCTCTCTCTCTCTCTCTCTCTCTCTCTCTATGTATATATATATATATATATATATATATATATATATATATATATATATATATATATATATATATATATATAAACCATTCTGAGAAAGTTTCAGCAATTTGCTAATATTAACTTGCTGAAAAGTGAGGGTCAGACTAGCATATATGCCAATAGGACACATAATTCAAATTGCAAGTCCTATTCTAAATATGGCAAATATTTATTATTTACATGAGAAATTATTTCCACAAACTAGTAAACCTACACAAGCATTATATAAAACTACTAAGTACTACTATAAGTAAAGGTAATAAAGGCAATTTTTCACATACACAAAAAAAATTCTGTTTTATATCCCTGAAGAGTCTTTATTTTTATCAGATTTATAAAAGAAAGATACAGCTTTACACTTTTCTAGGAAAACAGCCGTGGAGGCGTGCTGTGGATAAAACTAAAGAGTCGTGAGCATGTGCACCTTTGCGTAGAGATCATCTGCGAGCTGTGACATCGCTCTAAATAAAACTTTATAGTCTTAAATAAACTACTGTATGGCTAACAGTCAGATCCAGCCATAAATAATTCGATTGAGAATCGGATCCCAAGTCTGAAATTGAACATAAAGAACAACAGCAGCAGCAACGACTGCAGCAGCAACGACTACGGCAGGACGTCTCTTTATGGTAAAGGGCTATACAATGTTTTCCTTTCCTCACATCCAAAAACACACTACTTTGGAGACTTTCTTCTCGAGTGAGACCTGTGCAGCACTGCAGACAAATTCTGTAACCGAATGAAGCACGGTGATGGGTGAGGCTCTTGATCTCGATCTGGTTGCTCTGTGCATGCTTTTCCAGGAGAAATGCCTATAAAATTATGTCTCAAAGATTATACTTGAAGATACTTTCCGAAACATATTGGAACCCATACGGAGTGTATTAGGCACAGAAATACTCTGTCAAACATCCCAATTGATTATTTTTAAAAGTTTGGCCATGTTTAGCATGAGAATCAATGTCAATAACTCATCAAAAAAACATTAACACTGTTGTAGAAACGACTCACAGTCACGGGTTTTGCTTCCAGAAGATAACGGCTTTTATTATCAATCAACAAAGCCGGAGCTGGTCTGCAGAGCAACTAACTTTCCCGTCTCATTTCCACATTATATAGGCTTGGACCACAAATTCAAAATTTCAATACAAGTACATCCCACTTTTTCCATCTATACATTGTTTACCCAACATCTGTGTCTAATTTGGGTCCTCCCTAATACATAAAATGGTGGCACCAAAATGTATATAAATATATAAAATATGTATAACAATATAATATTTCATGCATATATACCACACATGGCACATTCCTGTACACACACACATCAGAAGAACATTTCAATAGAAGTTACATATACATGTTTTATATACTCTATATATACAGTACAGACCAAAAGTTTGGACACACCTTCTCAAAAAGTTTTCTTTATTTTCATGACTATGAAAATTGTAGATTCACACTGAAGGCATCAAAACTATGAATGAACACATGTGGAATTATATACATAACAAAAAAGTGTGAAACAACTGAAAATATGTCATATTGTAGGTTCTTCAAAGTAGCCACCTTTTGCTTAGATTACTGCTTTGCACACTCTTGGCATTCTCTTGATGCCTACTTTGAAGAACCTACAATATGACATATTTTCAGTTCACTTTTTTGTTATGTATATAATATAGTTAAAGATCCTGTGAAAAATATGACAAAGTGTGAGGAATACAGGAGGGGGAGTAACTTCAACTAATGTAGCGCTTTAATGTTGAAATCATACCACAAAATATTCTGTGGAGTGTGTGTGTGTGTGTGTGTGTGTGTGTGTGTGTGTGTGTGTGTGTGTCTAACGAAAAGTTTGATCTAAAATGGAACTTTCTATCAGTGTACGAATCCGTGTACCCACTAATGATTTCAGCATGTGTGTGTGTGTGTGTGTGTCTGTGAAAATCTTTGTGTTTGTGTGCAAGTCTATATGTGGAAGTCCGTGTGTGTGTCTTTGTATTCTGCCTCACTAGCACCGGTTACACAGTGTCCTTCCACTGATTTGCTCTATTTGAGTCTAAATCACACAGATCAACAAACAGGCAGCCGACCACATTCACCTTGGCAATGAAAAAAAAAGAAGGTGTGATTTGTTCAGGCTGGAGGAAAATAAAACCTGCTTACACACAACCTCACACACTTAAAACAAACACAGATTATTATTACTGCGTAAAATAAGTGAGGCGATTACTAAAGTAATTGTACAGAATGTACTAAAATCCTACACACACACATTCACACACACACACACACACACACACACACACACACACACACACACACACACACACACACACACACACACACACACACACACACACACAGACACACATACACACCGAGTGCTATCTCAGCTTGTCTGCCTCCTGTCACTTCTTCCACTCTGTGAGTCTTTGCTTTAGGCCCACTTCTCTAGTATCTATGAAAACATATTAAATACTGATGTTTTGTTTAATATTTGAGTGTCTGTTTGCTTTTTGTCTTCTTAGAATGCCTTGTCCATTTTAGCCAAACACACACACACACACACACACACACACACACACACACACACACACACACACACACGTGCATCAAGAAAGCTGCTTTATAACGCTCCCTCTTCCTTCTTGGAATAAAACCAAGGTCATTATGCTCTCACTGTCTCTCTCACACACTCACTCACTCCCCAGCTCTCTCTTTCTCTCGCTTCCTCTGTAGGTAAATTCATTATTCCTGTCCTGAACACTTCTCTAGGCACCCTCATTACACATTCAGGTTATACTGTCAGTGGAGAGACTGTACAGCTCAACCAGTCTCATGCAGCATAATTTAAAAGCACCTAGAGAACATACATGAATCTGTACGTTAATAAAAAGTACCAAATAATTCAATTGGAAATTCAATTTGGTATCTTTTGTCTTTTTAACCATTAAACCCAGTCTTCCTGGCTTTAGGATTCTATAATGTGTATATTAGTGAACTACTTTCACCACTAAAAAACATTCTTATCCCTTGATTCTTGACCCATCTTCTGTGCCTCAACAGCTCCTGATCTTCAGCGAGCCAATTACAGACATTTGACTTATCAATCAGTGTTATAGGGTGTGACGTCAGAGAGCACGATGCTGCAGTATCACAGCTCGAGGGCATGGGATCATATCCTGAGCTCAGGTGCAGAGTTTTGCTTATTTTTTTCAGTGTCCTAATGCATGAGCAAAAAACATAACAGAGTTTACTGATTTCAAACTGTTGCTAGGGTTGAATGTGTATGATGCCATTGGATGGTCTTTCTGATTTTCACTCGAAGGCGACCCTGATTAGGATAAAACAGAGACTGATTATTACATTAGGAAAAATCCATAGTCTAAAATTATTTGCCTCCATGCTTCGTTTAGTCTTCTTAACTAAACAAGGAGCATTGTGTTTCCCAAGGCCTATTATTACTGACGCACCACCCGCAAAACCCTGAAGCGCACTGGACAGATAACACAGAAGATGCTGCAGAATGAAAAATGGAGGAGCGGGGAGAAAACAGCAAGGGGCGAGGAGAAGATTCAGGTCAAAGAAAACATCACAAAGTTTCCAAAGTTTAGACTCATTTAAAACTAAAACATGAAGAAAACTCTGTACAGTGCGGATACCTGTTTCAAAGTAAATAGCAAATTTATTTTTATATTTTTACAATTTTACATTGCGATACTGTGCGAGATTTAATAAATAAATGCATGAGTGAGAATAATTTTGAGATTCATTAAATGAATGTTTTCCCATTACTTACTTTTAACGCAGGCACTTTGATTGTACTGTATTTGTATTTAGATGTAAAATGGCAATTAAATGCCTTAAATGGGTTTAGTTTCACAAATATTTTTATGCAGTTTCAGCAATATAAATATATTTTTCTTAAAAGGAAACAAAATGACATTTTAAAAGACCTGTCTTATTTTCTCTCTCTGATTTAGTTGCTCTTTACTAAAGAAAAAGTACTTATTACTTGATGAAATAATCGTTAAAATACTTAAATAATCAATAGCAGCAGCCCTAAACATAATATTAGGCAGGTGATCATAATGTCCTGCCAGATCGATGGAGGGAGGTGCATTCCGATGACCACATTGTATCTTGAAAATATCCATATAATATACAGTATACATGTTATATATGTAATAATAATAATAATGTAATATGTAATAGTGTGTACAATTTTTCTAAATCTTTCACATGCTATAATCATCATAAGATTGTAAGTAGAACCATCGTAACACGGGGACCATCTGGATATGTTCTATATATGTGTTATGTCCTTCCGTGCTTATGTGCCTCAAGAGCGTCCGAAGATCTACTAAAGAAGAAGAAGAAGAAGAAACTACTGAAGATTACATTTGAGAACTCTGAAATTAAATCTGTTTAAAAACCAAAACTGTTTCACTTCACATCATATGAATGATATGAATGCTTCTTCCATGATTTCTCCTCATAACTTCATTCCATTAGCAATTTCAATGTTTTTAAGCAGTTGTTTAGAACATAGCTTACTAGCATTTGCTAGCATTATCTCCCAACTTGGAAAAGCAGAATGTGTTAATGAATTTTCAAGAACAAGTCAGTAGGCTTTTATTGTCATTCCAACCATATACAGTAACAGTACACAGTGAAATGGGCCGACGTTCCCCCAGGACCAAGGTGCTCATTTTGACTCTGTACAAGTCGTATGTATAAATCATACATGTCATACATTCTTATGTAAAAGAAAGTGGTAGTTCAGAGTTAAGACATTATTGTTCTGACCGAAAGGTCTTGGGTTTAATTCACAGCCTTCAAAGTTGCCACTGCTGAGCCTGCAAACAAGGACCTCAACCCTCAACTGCTCAGTGGTATAAAATAAGATGACTGTAAATTAGCCATCATCATCATCATTATCATCAGCTGGATCCTGTGAATGTCTAATTATGCTATACATTTGTAACAACAAAATATTACAGAACACGTAACACAATTGTCTTAGGTACTGGAAATAAAGCTGTAATTGATCATACTTCCCTCCCACAAAAAAAAAAGAAAACAAGAAAAGAGAGAGAGAAAGAGTCTTTTTAGGCTCTCAGCAGTGGTGCAGGAGTCCTACGGCTGAATGAGCATCCGTACAGACACACCCCAGTGCCGCAGGGATTATTCCGCATGACAAAGAGACTTTAATTACTTTATTATGTTCTCTCTGTGTTACTGAGACTAGAGCTAATGCACAAGTCATTCATCCAATCTACAGCCTATCTAAACTAATCCGATAAGAAACAACATATATCTAATAGCCTTCGTATCACATTCAGGACAACGCGCGTTTCCTACCGGAAAAAATCTAATCTGGAATTAAAATATAATACTGGCAGTCAGATATTTCACAGTGCACACACACACACACACACACACACACACACACACACACACACACACACACACACACACACACACATGTTCACATCCACAGTAGGGGCAATTTAAAGTAGCCAATATGGTATGTTTTGGGACAGTGGGACGGAGACAGGAAGAAGATTTGAAAAACTACCCAGACCTTGATCTGAAGCTTGGACCCTAGAGTTGAAACAGATCAACACCACCTTCTGTGTCACTGGGCCACAGTTTGATCGAAGCATCTGCTAATTAGATCAGCGTTGCTTTATTCTGGCACAAAAGCAGGCATTTAATATTGTTAATTATCATTTTCTGCAGCAAAACAGCCACTATCAGCAAATGTCACCAGGCCTTGTCGTACTAGTGTCCATCATTAATTCGTCACCATAATAACTCAACTTTGTCTGTTTAGCCGTTTCAAATATAGACATTGTCACAAAGAAACCCAGATGAAGATTTTGATTCCTAATGAGCAATCCAAAAGCGATGGGGGTGAGAAGGAAACGTTGTGAGCCAAACACCATGTGAGAAAGCAGACTCAAAAAAGGAAGCCAAGAATGTTTTAAACGCTTTTTTTTGTTTAATTGAGGCACACTTGAAGAAACATTTGGAAGCATTTGTGAACATTTACATTCCATACTTGCTTTTTTCCAGCAGGTATATGCTGAATAATGAAGCTATTAAGATATTAAGAGAACTAAAGCAAAACTCATTCAGAGTGTAAAAAATAATAATAATGTGGGACTGAAATTATGTGACAAACTGTACTATAACTGCAACACTGTCAGAACCGAGAGTTTGGAAATAATAGCAGGAATTTATCAGAATCCTTACTGATCCTGCAGGGAAACTGTTAGGTTGCAGTTGCTCAAAATACAATTAAAGTTAAATAATATATAATAATATAATATATAATTAATACATTAATATAAATTAATAAATTATAAAAGTTTATTTTTAGTGAGTATGTATGGTAGAGTGGCCAGACAGAAGCCACTCTTTAGTAAAAGGCACATGATGACAGCCCACCTGGAGTTTGCCAAAAGGCACCTGAAAGACTCTCAGACCATGAGAAAAAAAGATTGCCTGAATGCCAAGTGTTATGTCTGAAGGAAACCAGGCATTGCTCATCACCTAGCCAATACCATCCCTACATTGAAGCATGGTGGTGGCAGCATCATGCTGTGGGGATTTTTTTTAGCGTAAGGAACTGGGAGACTAGACAGGATCAAGGGAAAGATGAATGCAGCAAGTACAGAGACATCCTTTATGGAAATCTTCTCCAGAGCGCTCTGGACCTTAGACTGGGTCGATGATCATCTTCCAACAGGACAACAACCCTAAGCACACAGCCAAAATAACAAAGAAGTGTCTACAGGACGACTCTGTGAATGTCCTTGAGTGGCCCACCCAGAGCACAGACTTAAACCCAGTTGAACATTTCTGGAGAGATCTAAAAATTACACAGATGCCCCTCATCCAACCTGATAGAGCTTGAGAGGTTCTGCAAAGAAGAATGGGAAACACTGCACAAAAATAGGTGCCGAGCTTGTAGCATCAAACTCAAAAAAACTTGAGGCTGTAATTGGTGCCAAAGGAGCTTCAACAAAGTATTGCGCAAAGGCTGTATAAACTTATATACATGTGACATTTTTTCATTTTTTATTTTAAATACATTTGCAAAGATTTCAAACACGTTGTCATTATGGGGTATTGTTTGTAGAATTTTGCGGAAAATAATGAATTTAATCCATTTTGGAATAAGGCTGTAACATAACAAAAAAGCACTGTAAATACTTTCCAGACTCACTGTAATATATATATATATATATATATACAGAACTAAAGCACAGCAGGAGGGTTTCAAATAATTAAAGGATATAAAAAAGTAATAAATAAATATATATAATATGTCTTTTAATTAATTGAAACCCTCCTGCTGTGTTTTAGATCTGTGATTTACATTTCTTACATATTCATCATTTAAGCCATAATCTCTCTAGTTTTTTTTTCCATGCCACAGTCCTTCTTCTCTACACATTGACTTTCTAGCTTTAGCCATCTTTCAAATTATTTGCCAGCTTGCTTTCTTGCCAATGAGGCAGCTAATCAAATGGTCTGATTAAACTTATCAGTCCCTGGAGAATTTTTACTTCTAAAGAATCAATCATCATTACCCAACGCGAGAAATCTTTTATTTATATCTTCTATTATGTAACCACTGTAGGAATATCTATAACAAAATTTCCCATTTTAAAGCCTTTATTGTTCTCTTTTATTTATTTCAGTGCCTTAGGATAAGAGTTTCTAAAAACTTAAAATCAATAATACAGAACAACACTTTATGGCCAGGCTCACCAAGGTGTGCTAATGAGGGTAATTCCATACCAGAACAACCTGTCAGACACACTATTGCACCCCTTTCACATTGCACCTTGTGCTCTGACCGTAACACAACTCCAGCGATCTCACTGACCCATCATGATACTGCTGAAGGAACCAAGAAATAACCAAGACACCTCTCTGCTGTTACAGTCATTCTTCATCATTCTCTAGAGTTTAATTTGTATTAATGATGTGTATGCAAAAATGAAAGGGACCTTGTTTTGAGGGAAAGAAGAATAAGATATAGGTCTAAATATATGATTTTTCCTATATACACTATATGGACAGAACTTTGTGGACATCTGACAAGTCATATGTGCTTCAATCTTCTGAAGAGGTGTTCCACAAGATTTTTGAGTGTAATTAAGAAAAATTTTGCTAATTTAGATGGTAAAGGCCTGGGGTGCAGTCTCAGTCGTAATTGTGTTTAATATGGTTGAGGTCAGAGCTCTATAGCAGGCCACTCAAGATCTTTCAATCTAACTTATGTAAACCATATCTTCATGGAGCTGGCTTTGTGCATAGGGGTATTGTTACACTGGAACATTTTTGGGTCTTCTAGTTCAAGTGGGCGGAAAATGTAATGCTACTTATGTACATAACAAAATGTATTTATTATATAATGATGTCTATTGCTGTTGAACATCTGTGAAACAATCTGTCTCTTTGTTATCACTTCATTAAAACCACTATAAACTCTGCTTTCTTCACCAGACTTGTGTCAAGTTAATAAGAGACTGCAAAGCCATCTGCTCTAAACACTTTCCATTATCGGAAAGTTAAAGCTTTACATACATGACTCCAAGACTCCTTTAAAAAAAAAGATTTTTTTTCTTCAATTTAACCAAACCAACTACCGCAAACGTTTTAAAATGGATCACAGTGTGACCTTGTAGTTACTATAGAAACTTAACTTATTAGAGCGAATACATTAATATAAATCTTGCAGGCGGAAACAAAAAATGTCAGTGCCGCTGCTATAGAATATTATGAAATGCTTTATGAGCCGGCTGACCTGTTCTGACCCAGTGAAAGTTAATAAAGATGCGATGAACTCACGTTTACTCTGTCACACGCTTTCTCTTTCTCTCTCTAATCTACCTTCATTATGTCACTTTATGAACCCTGCAGCAGAATGTCTGTAAAAGCCCATTGGACAGAAGCAGGTAATGCGTGAAAGCGAAAGACACAGAGACAATATCAAGCGTGTACGGTTGCTTCCTGAGTGATGTATAAACGTAAGACGAATGCAGGTGACATTTAATTTAACACACAGTTCATGCACACTTAATGCATTTCTCACTTTCTTCTACTTTGTCTTATTATCATCCTGATATGAACTGCGTGAATTTAAGTGTGACGGCTGCTTACATAATTGAGGCGTTTGACACTGAAGAAGTCAATTAAGGCACTGCTGATTTAATCGAGCTGATTAGAAATGACTCCGTTAGGAAATAGGTGTTCAGACCAACACAGGACATGCACATGATGGCTTATTTGCTCCATTTAAAGACTTTTTGTAGTGAGGTTGAAACCCAGGCTTGGGGTGAGACTGAAATTAATGGGGTAGTTCAGGTAGTGTATTCGTCATTTTATGTATAGATTTGATCTTTTGAAGGCAATGTAATTCCCCAGAATCATGGTGTCAGAGTCGATAAGTAAAAAATTATTCAGGAAAATATATAATAATAGTGACAGACAATACAAATTCAATGAATACAGGAAAAAGACATTACAGTACACAAACGACTCAGTAAACGCTGAACACTGTAGAAAAAAACATTATTTAGCAGCACTGTAATAGATAAAATCATACACAAATAGGTGGGAAACTTCAGTATATTTGTACACAATCATCAGCTTGGGGAACAATCCAATTGTCCTTGGTGTAGTTTTTGTTGCCAGACAGTGTGAGTATTTTAAAACCTACTTTTCTACTTGGATTATCTCTCAAAGAAATGTTTTACTGAAATCTTGAATTTGCAAAAAAAGAAAAAAAAACACAGAGCAGCAGTTCTACAAGCAGAAACGAAATGTTGCTGTTAGGGCATAAGAACATTTTCTGATAACTTTGATTAGGCAAATCTAGTACGATAATCCCAATAGGATCTCTTTACAACCATGGTGAGCAGAAAAGCATCTTGCTTATCAAAACTTGAGACAGATGGACTAAAACAGCTGAAGACGGGTTTCAAAAAGCTCTTTTTACCAGTTTGTGATTTTTTACAGCTGTACCGTGGCATGGATTTTTCACATTAAATGACAATGACAGATATATTATTTCACAAACACTCTATAGACAATAGTTTGTGGACGCCTGAACATGAGATTCATATGAACATCCCATTCAAAATTCAGTTCCCATTTGCTGCTTTAATATTTTTCATTAGATTTTGGTATGTTGTGCTCATTAAGCACAATGGTGTTAATAAAGTCAGGTATTGATGTAGGTGAGGAGGCCTGGGGTGCAGTCAGCATTCCGAATCATCCCAAAAGTGTTCAGTATAGCTGAAGTCCAAGCTCTATAGCAGGCCATTCAAGATCTTCCACTCCAACCCATGTAAACCATATTTTAATGGAGCTGGCTTTGTGCATAGATACACTGTCATGCTGGAACAGATTCAGGTCTCCTAGTTCAAGTGAAGGCAAAATGATTGCTACTGCATCCGGAAACATCCTATACATTTGTTTGCTTCCAACTTTGTGGTAACAATTTGGGGAAGAACCACAAATGACTGGAAAAGTCAAGTGTCTCAGTACTACATATAGTGTATTTTGTCAACTGCTAAAAAAAAAAGGTTAATTCCAGGCAGCACTGTTTTTATTGTCTAAGGTCATCATTAATTATTACCCTAATAGCATTGCCCTGCCCCTTCTTCTCTCAATGAACGAGTAAGATTTACTTCGACGCTGAATAATTAGCATGTTTGTTCATTTTGTTCATGACCAACAATTATTTAAAAGATTTTGTTCAAATCGTTCACAGACTTTATTCCTTTAGTTTATTCAGACTCTCTGGTTTGGTCTCGTTCACAAAGAGGCATGTTTTATAGCTGATGTTTAAATGAAATTCTCTTTCATAGCTTTCAAATCGGTCACATGTTGAGGCCGAATGTAAAAAAGAAACAAAAAAGACTCATTCAGTTAAACAATATGTACAAAAAACACTGATCACTAAAGTCAGTATTACTGGAGCTTTGTAAAACATGTTATTAATGAAACACGGAGCCTGGAACATCACTTTCCTTAGCATCCTAAAGAAAAAAAAAAGACCTTGGTCACATTTTGCCAAAACTTTGTCCTAGCTGTCTTGTTTCAACAACAGAAAGAAGAAAATCGAAGCATTGTCCTAGCTATCTGTTAGAAGATGTGTCACTACCAGGCAAAGGTGTGATCTAGATAGCGTGAAGGAAGAGGCATTATCTATAGAGCTGATCACCAGAAAGACCAGCTATAGGAGTGAGAAAATCTGTAGCGCTATGCTAACATCTGGGTAACATCTTATACAAAAGAGCAGTAGTGCTCTATATCTCTGATCAACAGAGCAGCGTGCCGAGAACACAGTTCAGGTGTATTATGTCTCACAGCTTGAACACAACATTACAAATAAGCTAATGTTTGTTTTTTTCGGGTAAAGGAGCAGTCAAGACACATTTTCACCCTGTAATTCGATTCACCAGGGTGCAAATGTAGGTTACATAAGGAGGGAATAAAATACAAGTGGGAATACAAATACAGGAAAAAAAGCAATTATGGGATTTGATTATTTTCTTATAACTGCAAGTCCTGAAGCATCTCGTTCCCTTATATATCACAGCAATTTGCCTACAATTTCAGTTCTTATTTTATAAACAAACTTGTGCTTTGTGTCCATTTATATTTACGCTTAATGCTTTCTGTTTCTGAGAACAGGTTCAAGGTGTATGAATTCACACTTCAAAATTCCATGTAAAAGAAGTGAAAAACTATTCTGGGCTTGTCTTTTATATTATAGATCAGCGCTCGAAACAGCAGTAAACGATTCAATGAATAGAAAGAAGGCTGTTATATTTTTGTTGCGTCTGAGATCTCCAAGTGAGCAAAAGCACTTAATAATGGCAATTATTAGTAATGGCAGTCCTTCTCTACTTTCAGGGGTGTTTTTGAAGCGGGTGAGGGTTTAGAATGTGGAGCTCAGAAACGTGTGAAAGTGTAATGGATTAACGTTTGGACAAGGAGCGTTGATGGGCTGCTCTATTGCCTTTTAAAGATGCTACGCTTTTCAAACACTCTGATCTTCTAAGAGGTCTGGGGG
This sequence comes from Silurus aristotelis, assembly GCF_946808225.1. Lineage (NCBI taxonomy): Eukaryota > Metazoa > Chordata > Actinopteri > Siluriformes > Siluridae > Silurus > Silurus aristotelis. The sequence continues at coordinate 6,173,845 of NC_139597.1, read as the reverse complement.
CAACAGTCGAAGAAACAGTGTCATGCCGTATTAACTAAAGAGATGAAGTGGAGTGCTGCCAAGAATAAGATATAACACCAGTTCTGATACAGAGCAAGCTGTTGCGTCGCTGGTGTGAATTCTGGCCTTATGGAAAAATGCTATAAAGCTATCAAGTTTATTTCCATCACGAGCCACTGATAATAAAGAAATAAATCTGCTGAGTGTATTGAACCTCTATCTATCTATCTATCTATCTATCTATCTATCTATCTATCTATCTATCTATCTATCTATCTATCTATCTATCTATCTATCTATCTATCTATCTATCTATCTATCTATCTATCTATCTATCTATTTTATTTATGAGTTCCATGGTTTTAATAATGTGACAGCAAGTTAAAATATTATAATGGAGAACTAAAGCCTAATATCTATAAATTAATTTATGGTCAAATTATTAGGGTTAAACAATGGGTTATTTCTAATAGCATAATAATACATTAGCAAGTACATTAGATGGATAAAATCTGTGGACACCTGAACATAAGATTTGTACATGCTTTTTAAACATCCCAGTCCTTTGCTGTTATAATAACCTCCACTCTTCTGGGAAGATGTTCCACCAGACTTGTGACTGGAGTGTACTTGTGAATAATTTAGCCACAAGAGTGTTAGTAAATTCAGGTGTGTGAAGAGGCCTGGGGTGCAGTCAGCGTTCCAGTTCATTGTCAAACAGGTTTGAGTCTCCTAGTTCAAGAAAAAGGCATTATTTACTGCTACCAGATCCTAAGACATTTCATACAATTGCGTACCTCCAACTTTGTTCTTACAGTTTGAGGAAGTACCAAAAGGTAAAAATTGTCCACATAGTCAAGTCTGTAATAATGGGTCATTCCATTCTTTCTAAAAACACATATACGTTCCTTAAAGCACTAAAACAACAAAGATTTGCCCTTTAATTTGAGCGTTGATTGTACTTAGAAAGATAGAAAGCCTATTAGGCATATAGAGGTGGCATTTTAGGGAAAAATGGCTCTATGGCACTCATAAATAGACGTTATTGTTACACTTTTAAATTATAAGTTCAATATTTAAACATACATTTTCTGTTCTTATAAAGGTTCCTAAGTGTCTTTTATTTATTTATATATATTTTTACAGTTAATGCCATTTTTGCTGTAAAATATTAGAAACTTCCTTATTTAGAAGTTTAGTGCCTTCATGCAGTGTCTGCTTCCTCATCCTTTCACAGCCTTCACCAATAGCACTGAGTTAGTAAAGGAAAGGAGGTCTGAACGAAGTAATGGTGCATTGTGATCAGGCCGGGGTGGAAGGCAGATGAAAGGAGGGGCTGCAGCACTGAGGTCTTGCAGCTGTGTGGCTGTTTGGAAGACACGGTTCATTAGCAGCCAGCCCTTGTGAGTCACTTCCCCCTCCCATGTGACGAAGACCTACACACTTGCACAAACACACATACAAACACACACATACACACACACTGGCTCCTGCCATTAACTCACTGCTAAGTCTGGGACTATAATTGCTTTTCTTTTACTGATATCATCCTGATATCATGTGACAGACAGAAAAGTGCTTTCCCTGCGCACAATGGAATGCTCTCATCCTCTTTGATCGTTCACACAGTTCCAGCATTCTCCTACAAAGTTTGGTCATTATTTTAAACGTATCCATATCAAACTTGTCAGCCTATCATCAATGCAACGCTGATGCTGTTTGCCATGAAATCAGTTGTGAAATCAGTGTCAGTTTATCAGCATGGGTCTTTATAGATCAATTCTCTTCCAACAGCTAGCATGACATCGTCAGCATGTGAAACATACCTGAGGCGTAATCATCATGAACGAGATGGATTATTTACTCGATCGTCCTTTCTTATTCCTCCCCCCCTAAAAAAAATCTTTGGAGAGGAAATTAAAATGAAAAATAACGTTGACTTTGCACACATTATCTAATTAAAGTACAAATTAAACAAAGTGCCAAATGAAAGGGTTGAAGTTTTCCCATTTGCCATGATTAGTATTCATAGAAAAGTCTGTAAAGCGTTACAGATGGAAAACATTATTTTTTAAATAGGCATTATGAATGCAGCTTCCTAAATTATTTTTAAGGTATTGATAGGTATAGATTTGAGCCTCGCACCTTACAGATGTCACTGAACATATCCAGCTCTGCTAGATGCCCGATTTCTGCCTTAAATTTCACCACGAGCACACTACCATTTCCTTATATGATCAGATCTAATGATGTAATGATGTGCAGGCTGCAGATGGAGAAGGGAGTGCTTGTTTGGTAATAATACTCATTACGCCATGATGGGGAACCTAAATATGCTGTGGGCCTGTAGTGTCTGCTGCCATATTATACTTTATATTTACTGCTATATGTATGGCTAATATACAGTATACACACACTGCTTATTGTGTGAGCATTGTGTGAACTGGAACAGATGGCCATTTAAATAATGCAGATGTCTTAGGATTACGTTTCTGTTTTATGGATTTCTTTTGTGGACATTGATTATGACACAAAACATTCTGTAATATGTATGTTTTTCAAGAAGAAACATCATCTATCTATCTATCTATCTATCTATCTATCTATCTATCTATCTATCTATCTATCTATCTATCTATCTATCTATCTATCTATCCATCCATCCATCCATCCATCCATCCATCCATCCATCCATCCATCCATCCATCCATCCATCCATTTGCTATTCTGCTTATCCTAAAAATGATCACAACGGATTCTAAAACCGTTCTTTTGGGTAACCCAGGAACATAAGGTAAAGGACACCATGAAGGCAGCAGAGGCAACCTCACTTTACACACCTTAATTTAATTGCTTATCTTCTGTAAGATCTTTATCTTGGTCAGGGTTGTGGGGAATCTGATACCAATCTCGATAACACTGGACACAAGGTGAAAGCTGAATACACACTGGATGGAATGTTTGTCTATTACTAGACATGCTACACACACAAACACATACATGCCATCTTACATATAATGCCAATTGAGCATTCCCCATATGTTTCTGGAAGGATGAAGGAAACCAGACAACCCAGAGGAAACCCACCTGAAGCTCCTCAGTAACCTGAATGCAGGTTCAAACCCGATACTCTGGAGCAATGAAAAGGCAATGCTGTCTAACATCATTTATATGAAATTGAAAACAGAACCCAGGGACAATAGTAAAAGCAGCCAGATGAAAAAAAAAAATGTTAGAAAGACAGCAGGACAGAAAGATAATAGGTAAAGGGAAAAGTCATCAGCACACGCACACACACATTTCTGATCGCTTAACATTCAAAGGCTTTAAATAAGAATTGCAGCCTGCTGACCCATGATGAGTAGTCTGTCATTTTAGCCCATGCAGGTGCACTGTCATTTGCTGTTCGTGTTATGACAGCAGCCGCACTGCGCTTGCAAAGCGCGCTGATCAAAGTGTCGGAGCGCACGGTTTGAAGATTTGCCCTGGAGGACCTCAACGCCTGCGTAGAGGTGTGGAAATCTCTAGGGTTGGGAGTTATAGTAGTAAAGCCGCTGGGCAATTTTTCAGAAGTTTCAGAAGTGAAAGATGGTGCTGCAAACGCTTTCAGCACCACGGAGAGCGCACCGACGCGCAGAGCAAACCATACACATCCAACATGCGGGTTTTTTCCTGAAACAACCACCTGCCTTCTCACAGCTGCATCTCGACTATGAGATGATTAGTGATGAAGCTCTGGTACAAACTGCCACAAGATACAAGGTGATACAAAGGCGAGCGTTTCCGTGTGCTTTCAGCGCACTCGAGATCCGGTGCGTAAAAGACGCACAGAGAAAGGCAGAGTGTTGTAAGTTTGGTCTTATTGCTGAGTTTCTCTTAGAACATTTACGCAAGCAATATTTACAGTTCCTCGTTTTTCTCCCAGTTTGGCCACTTTGAACCAGTTTGATGACAAGGGAAAATGTAGACAACATTTGAAAAAGGGGTTTCAAACGTCACATATAGTGTTACCCCGAAAAAAAGAACAGATTAATGTGCATGTGCATGCACACTCTCTTTCTCTCTGTCTCTCTCTCACACACACACACACACACACACACACACACACACACACACACACATACACACACACACACAGTTATCAAAGCTGCCGCTTACCCTAGAGTGGTCATGGTGACGATGGTGTACCAGAAGGCCGCTGGGATGCTGGTAAACTTGCTCGCGGTGGAGCCTTTTTCCGCGTAGAACATGACTGTGGCGAAGATAATGATGGCCATGGTGAGGGAGAACAGGAGGAATCCCAGCTCGGAGGCGCAGCTTTTCAGCGTGTAGCCCAAAATGCGCAGGCCGGCCGAGTGGCGCGAGAACTTGAAAATCCGAAACACTCGGAAGACCCTGAGGGTCACGAAGGCGCCGCTCACGTCCTCGTTGTCCGTCATGACCAGGCCGATGTAGTAAGGCATAATGGCCACCACGTCGATTATGCTCATCACGCTTTTGACGAATTTGTACCTGCTCGGTGCGGCGATAAGGCGCAACAGGTACTCGACGGTGAAGATCATAACGCAGGCCGTGTCCAGGCAGAAGAAGGCGAGCGCGTAACGCTCGCCGCAGGACAACTCCTTGGCGCGGTTGGCCATCGAGCCGCACGGCACCGTCTCCACCACGTTGGCCATGACCGACACTGCAATGAAGAAGCCCGTCACGTAGTAGAACACCAAAGCCATGGTGCTGGTGTGCGGGTTCTCAAACGCGCGCCACATGGACTCGCGGAACGTCATGTCGGGAGGCGGAAGGTCCGCGCTGTTCTCCGTGTCCTGGTCGTCTTGGATCCGCTCAGCGTTCTCCCTCCGCCGGTCTTTATACTCTTCATAGCAGCAATCTCCGATGATCTCCGGGATGATCCCGAAGAACGCGAGCTCCTCGTCGTACGCAGAGATGCACTCGTGGCGCGGATAGTGCAGCTTCCCGGTGCGGTAGAAATTTAAAATGTGGCGGAAGATGTCCGGGTCGCGGTCAAAGAAGTATTCGTTGGTCTCCTCGTGGTAAAAGAAGTCACGCTCTGTGCTGCCCAGGAGCGTGTCCGGGTAGCGCTCCAGCGTGTTGCGCCACGTCTGAAACTTCGAGCCGCTCACGTTCAGGATGATCAGGCCGTCCTGAGCGCGCCTCTTGTCCCGCGGCGGAGCGGGCATTGGCGCGCTCGCGACCGGCATCCATCCTATAGCCGCAGCACGCGCGAACGGTAACCAGGCTGCAACTCCGGCCGCCATGCTGACTTCACACGCTCTAGTTAAAGGCTGACTCGATGCTCTGTTTCCCCGCTCAAAGATCCACGACTGAGTAAACGGACATCCGTGGATAAGATGCAAAATACAAGCTGTCCGGTCCAAAACGAGCAAAAAAGCCTGAGAGGTGCGCGAGCGCGCGCGTGTGCTTGTGTGTGTGCGTGTGCGTAAAGCGAAATCCTTTTACTTTTCAATCAGCAGTGCACCAAATTTGCATTTGCACTTTGCTGTGTTTGGCGACACGATGGGGTCTTACCTCCAAGCGAAGACGCTCGAGCACAAAAGAGGAAATCGCGCGTGCACTCGACATGTACTCCTTGATTGACTCTGCTTTTTTCCTGAAAGTAAAAAAAAAAAAAAAAAAAAAAAAAAGCAGAAATAAGTATTCCAAATAGTCTTGTGCGTTGTGCAGCAACAAGTTCAGCAGTCGGTCTCGGGTAACGGTTTAGATGCGGTCAGCCAAGCGCGTGCATGCGGTTGCATGCGGTTGCACTCCGCGGTGCCAGAACGCAGTGTGCCAGTGGTCCATAAGCCAAAGACCACCCTGATATGAAAGTGTGTTCATGCAAAAAAAGAATGCATTTTGTTTCTAAGCGTTTGTCACCACTGCATTTCTATTTCTCTCTTTTAGATCGTTGGAGGATGCCGAAAACTATATTTCAAACCCGAACAAGATGAGTGGGGAAAAAGGATGAAAAAATAGGACAGGGTTTATAGCTGAGCAGCAACAAATGATCAGAGTGAAGCTGGAGACTCTGCTAGAGAGAGAGAGAGAGAGAGAGAGAGAGAGAGAGAGAGAGTGGCTGATCCGCGGCTCCGGAAGAGTCACGTGCTCCACGCACCGGCTTCCTCCTGCGGTGAGGACGGAGCAGTTGAGGAACTGTGCTGGCGCGCGCGCGTTCATTTTAAATACACAATATCAATTCCCAAGGAGAAAGGCATTTCCATTATTAGGAAAGAGCACGTGGCGGTTTATCTCCTAAACTACAATGTAAAGTGATGGATGCAAAAAAAAGAAGAAGTGAGGAACAGGGAGCGGATGCTGCACGCTCGTGCGCAAACCAGAGCCAAAAGCGCGGTGCGTTTGCGGACATTTAGGCGGCGAGGGACGTGGAGTCATGATTGAATCGCGCAGGACCGCTAGATGGAGACAGGTCTCAGAGGAGATCATAGATAATAATAGAGACGATAATAATAATACAAATAATAAGAAGAAAAAGTGGACACCTCTTTTTTTCTTCCTTGTAAAGATACCACTTTAGGGCACTCTCATGTCACTGTTTTTTAGTAGGACACTGCATCACCTTTTCTCAGGCTACTTGTCCCCTTCAGGACACTGAATTGCATTTTATCACATCCAAGGGCAGGCTCTAGGGCACTGCATCTCATTTTCTCACAATCCAGAGTACCATATATGGCACATCATTTTTTTTAAATGTTTTCTTGCACCCTACAGGGCATTGCATCTCGTTTTCTCACAAACCGTGGCAGCCTATACGGCACTACCTTACCTAACCCTAACCCTAACCCTTTTTTTTGCATGTTTTCTTGCATCCTATAGGGCACTGCATTGCATTTGATCCTGAATAAGGGTAGCCTATAGGGCACTGCATTACATCATCTCACAAACAGCAGCACCTTGTAGCAGTGGTCCCCAACCTTTTTTGCGCCACGGACCTGATTATTGTCGGATAGTATTTTCACAGATCGCCCATTAAGGTGTGGTGAAAAAATACAACAAAATAAAATGATACGACCAGCATAAAACTGGTATTTTCTTAATATAATAATAAACGTGAATCCACTGTGTTGTTTTTTGTTTATTTTGCTCGCTTGGGGGTTTGAATTTAGCAGTAATGTATTATGTGTTAGCGGCCCGAGCAGCCCCTTTAAGAAGGTAGCAGATGTAGGTAAGACATGTGACCGAGGCATCATGACATGCATCAAGAGTGAGTCATAGACAGATGTGGCAGAGAGAATCCGGTCATTTTCCAAAATAAAACATCGTTCAGAGTCAGATAATAAATTAAACAGAAATAATATAAGTTATGTGTTAACCGGTAGCAATTGACCACGAACCGGTGCCTGTCCGTGGCCCGGGGGTTGGGGACCACTGCCTTGTAGGACACTCCATCAAATTGGTTTAAAAGTAAGGGTACCCTGTATTGTACTGCACCACATTGTCTCAACCAGAGGGCCAGTGCATCATGAGGTGGTAGCTTAGTGGTTAAGGTATTTGACGTTGGATTTGAAGGTTGTGAGTTCAAATCCCAGCCACACAAAGATGTCGCTCCTGAGCCCCTGAACAAAGCCCTTAACCTCATAGCTGCTTAATTGTATAAATGAAATCAATTTAATTTGCTCTGGATAAGGTATAAATGTTTTCCTCACAGATAGGAGAAAGCAAAGTGAACATTGTCCTTATTTCTGCCCTAACACACACACACACACACACACACACACACACACACACACACACACACACACACACGCAATTCATGTCTAAGTATTGGGATTCATTACTATTACTATTTATTTACTAGTGACCCTGAAATACATATTAAATATAAGATCAACGCTTAAATGAAACACAAAAATGTGAAAAAAGATGCATAAATGAAACAATAGGATATGATAAAGTTTAAACAAACGAGCAAACCTCAAATAAACAGTGAAAGAAACATGTAGCAGCTCCAGTAACACAGTCAGCACACAACTTGAAGCCCCAGGAAAGCATATGTAGGCAGTGTGTCATTCAACACTGCATGAGAGGAACTCATAACCCATTATTAAAAATAATCTTATTACTGTGCTAAATGCATATGAGAATGCTGAGAGAAATAATAACCTTATCCTGAGCACAAACGCAAGAAGTGTGGCCACACGGGAAGCTCAGAGTGGCAGCTGCCATCCCAAGTAATCCCATTTTTTGACAGATTTATTTAATTCTATGTAATTTATGCACACTTTATGTCAGGCAGTACTGTACTACTGATATTTTTATCCAAATCTCTTCAGCATTAGGTGTTAAATGCTAAAAAGGCTCTACGCAATTTTAATGCTGGGTTGGGCAGATTTTCTGCTGGCTTGCTTATGCATAATCAAGCGTTTGCTGTTAGAACTTAGTGTTTGGTTTAATTGGTTCTCTGAAATGTAATACCTCAGTATTTGGTGTCAAAATTGATACTGTAACATCACTAAAGCTGTTGATGAAGTAACAGGTGAGATGAAGCAAGAAAAGTTGTACATACTGTATTTTTTATATTTTTTTATCAGTTATTATTATCATCATATAATCTTATTTCATTAACATCCATCTGATTTCGAGAATTATATAATACCATAAATAGTGTCCAGAAAGTTTATTTGACAGCATATTTGAAATTCGCTTTACAGTACAGCAGTGGTGGTCTGTCAGGGTCAGCAAGGCCTCTTCTGCTCTTCATATATATTTTATTCTATGAATATGTACTAAATTATTTTCTTCATTTTATAACTTTTCTGATATACTGTATAGTGACGACATTTTATACTCCTTACCATATCAATGATACATATTACTATATAACTTTATATAAATACATTAGAATTAGTAATATCCTGGATTTTGCTATGCCATGGTTAAAGAAAAAGAGGCACATTCAAGGACTTTTTACACTATACCACCATTCCACCAGATTTTAGACATTAGACTATAAACTATCACCGGTTTCCTGGTGGTCTAGTGGTTAGGATGCGGCGCTCTCACCGCTGTGGCCCGGGTTCGATCCCCGGTCAGGGAACCAGCCCCAGCCACTCTTAGTGCCGGTCCCAGGCCCGGATAAATGGGGAGGGTTGTGCTGGAAGGGCATCCAGTGTAAAAACAAACATGCGGATGATCTGCTGTGACGACCCCTAACGGGAGAAGCCGAAAAAAGTAGACTATAAACTATCACCACTGAAGTGAGCTGGACCCTGGGGTCAATCTTAAAAGTTTGGTTCACATATTGGGATTTAATGTTGTGGATTTTTCCCCTTTCTAAAATAAAATTCTCTAAAACGAAACCCTTATTTCTGGTGATGAAATAAGATTTTTATTTGGAGAACTTTAGCACCCAGGTGGTGATAAATACTAAAATGTGATTGATTCTTTTTCTATACTGGTGCAATTACAAAGTTTATATTAATGTTGTATCTTTAATAGTTATGTTTCTATAGTAACAATAATAGTACATAATACTACACAGTAATAAAGTGTAGTTGATATGTTGTAGCTTTGCACTGGGAGGTTTGTTAAATATTTGAGGAAGGAGTTTCCAGTTTCAGCATTTCAGAAAAGAGCATTGTGCTCTCCAGTTTGTCTGCATTTATGTTGTATTAATAAAAACATTCATCAAGATTAGATGAAACTACAATTACTATTTTAAACAGAATGGACTGTCTGTCAGTCACAAATAAAACACTTAAGAGAACATTATTTATGGATTTACATTCACTTGAAAGAAAAAAAAAAGAAAAAAGATTATATATATATATATATATATATATATATATTTGCTCAGTTCCCTGTGAACTGCACAAAGCATCAACAAAAGGCTGCTGAATGAAATAATGAATGGAATGTTTATAGCTTTAACTAATCTTTATTATTACAAGTTTATGCGACTCATAATTTGTTTATTGTCATCTTTCAGTTTATGTCTCGGGAGACTAAACTGCTCTTATTATTTTTTGTTGTTTTTTAATGACATGATTAATTGGTAAATTTCATTGTAAGATTTGCCAAAAAGGCGGTAAAAAAAAGCTCAAGCACATGTACAGCATTCTTTCTAAAAACATGTCAATAAATGAATAAACAAACAAAAACAAATTAACATTTTTAAATAAATGTAAATTTATACACTCTATATAGACACAAATTATTGAACACTTGACTTTTATTATAAGATAAGATAAGATAATACAAATAATAATTTTTTTTCCCAGTCATATGTGGTTCTTCCCTAAGTTGTTAAGTTGAAGGCACGCAATTGTATAGAGTGTCTTTGGATGATGTAGCATGAAATTTTCCCTTCAGTTGAACTAGGGGACCCAAACCTGTTCCAGCATGACAATGCCCCTGTTCACAAGCAAACTTCAAAAAAATATACTGTACATGGGTTGGATTAGAAGATCTTAAGTGGCCTTCTATGGATCTCTGACCTCAACACTATTGAACACCTTTGGGAGAATTGGAATGCAGACTGCACCCCGGCCTCCTCACCCCACATTAATACCAGACTTTACTAATGCACTTTGTCTTTTTAAAATATCACAAATCTCCACAAGGACACTCCAAAATCTAGTGATATTCTACCCAGAATAGTGAAAGTTATTATAACAGCAAATGAGAACTAAATGTGGAATGGGATAATAGAAGTTGAAATAAATGTGTATATAAAATACATTACAAAAATTGACATTACAAACAAGGAATTTTATGTGGGAATTGAATTATTAAAGACCCCAAACAGCCCAGCTGTGTAAGTGTGGTGTGTATGACAGCAGAGGTAATGAACCGCAGGTTTAGTGACATGTGATAAACCTGAGTCTATGAGCATAATGGTGTAGGAGACGTGAAATCAACTGTGTCTTCTCATGCGTGACTGACTCGAGGTTTCTGTCATTTGTGCACAAATGCCTCTCTGGAGGATTTCCTCTTCTTCATTCCCGACTCCCAATGGAGTTGAGCCATTTTGCTAAAGCTGACTGAGCCTCGAGCCAGCACAGCTGTGCCAATGTGTGTGTGTGTGTGTGTGTGTGTGTGTGTGTGTGTGTGTGTGTGTGTGTGTGTGTGTGTGTGTGTGTGTGTGTTTGAAAAGAGAGACTGAGACAGAAGACAAAAAGTTGGTAGCTTAGTATTCAAATGATAGAGGGTAGCAGTAGTGAAAGTAACAAAGAGAGAGGGAGAGAGAGGGAGAGAGAGAGAGAGAGAGAGAGAGAGAGAGAGAGAGAGAGAGAGAGAGAGAGAGAGAGAGAGAGAGAGAGAGAGAGAGAGAGAGAGAATGGAGATATAAAAGAAAAGAGGAATAACGGTCAAAAGGGCCGTTCAAGTAAAAACAGTTTGGGGGATGGACAGACGCACTGACGGACAGACGGGCAGACAGACAGACAGACAAACAGACGGACAGGCGGACAGACAGACAGATAGATAGATAGATAGATAGATAAATAGATAGATAGATAGATAGATAGACAGACAGACAGACAGACAGACAGACAGACAGACAGACAGACAGACAGACAGACAGACAGACAGACAGATAGATAGATAGATAGATAGATAGATAGATAGATAGATAGATAGATAGATAGATAGATAGATAGATAATAAACAAAGAAATTAAAGAGTAGAAATAAAGAGTAAATGAAAATCAGAGAGAAATCATAAAATAATGAAGAGTGAGAATCAAAGAAAGCAATAGAAAACAGAAAAAAGCAAAAGTGATGAGAGAGAGAGAGAGAGAGAGAGAGAGAGAGAGAGAGAGAGAGAGAGAGAGAGAGAGAGAGAGGTCGGTTCAACAGAAATAGTATTATAACACAAAAGGAAGTAGAGGTAGAAACAGAAAGACAGAGAATAGAGTGAGAGTGAGAGTGAGAGTGAGAACAAAGATAGCGAGTGAGAAAGAGAGAATAACCCAATGTTCACACTAAAGACAGCATGACAGCACAGCAAGAGTCATGCGAGTGGAGGTTTTCTAAATTCTGTTCAATCTTCACTCCCATGTCTTATATATGAAGCTGGTAAATCGTGACCTTGTTTCTATGTACAGCTTGAAAGAAAAAAAAATGAAAGAAAAGCTATAACCACACTTTCATCTCGTCCTGTCATATACGACATCTTATTAAATGTGTGCAGAGACATGATTAAAAAAAAGCAAAGTTTGCAAGAAAGTAGCAGAGATATCTGGAGCGAGTAGAATTAGCTCACATAGCTAATGCAGTTGCTAACACTGTTAATTCTGATTGCTAAATGTCTCATTTATGTGAAGACACAGCTATAAGGGCAGATGGTTGTGCCGCTGGTGTGTGCACCTAGTAAATATTTACTTACATGTGTACATGATGTTTATATATTCTAACACGTAAGTCATATATAAAGTTAGTAATCTGTAAAATACATGTTATAAATTAAGCTAGGATACTGTAATGTACTGTACATGTAAATAAAGCTAGTATATCATAACTTACATGAAGCTTATACACTATCAACGCACAAGTTGTATAAAGTATGAAGTGAGTCATTTGTAAATAACATGTCGTAAATTAGGTTAGTAAATTGAAATGTACATGTTGTAAATAAAGCTAATATATCCTAACTTACATGTTGTATATGAAGCTTCTTAACGTGTAAGTAGTATATGAAGTTAGAAATTCGTAACTTACATGTCGTAAATAAAGCAAGCAAATGTACATGTAATATACATGTTGTAAATAAAGCTAGTAAATCATAACGTAAATGTCGTAAATAAAACTAGTAAATTTTAAATGTGGTATATGAAACTTATATATCTTAATGCATAAGTTGTATGTGATGCTATTAAATGGTAACTTCCATGTTGTAAATAAAACAAGTATATTGTAATGTAATAAGTCATAAAGCTAGTATATCATAACCTGCATGCTGTACATGAAGCTTATATCTTAAAGTGTAAGTCGTACATAAAGCTACTATAGTGCAATTTACATGTTGTGTATGAAACTTCTATCTGAATTCATGTCATATATAAAGCCAGTAAATCTTAACTTATATGTTATATATAAAGCTTAACATGTAAATCCTATAAAAATCAAGCTAGTATATTGTAACTTACATGTTGTGTATGAAACTTCTACCTACTATTTTCTATCTTCGATATTCTTGTCTGAAACTTTGATCTTTTATCTTAAATATCTTAAACGTCTGTCTGTCATATAGAAAGCTCTTCAATCTTAACTTGTAAGTTGTAAATAAAGCAAGTCAATCATCACTTATTAGCTATAAATAAAGCTAGTAGATTGTAATTCACGTTGTTTATTAGATCTATATTTCTTAACTGATATGTTGTGTATAAAACTAGTAAATCTTAACTTTAATATCGCTATGGAGCTAAAATACTTAAACTCACATCATTTTTTTTCATTATTAAAAAAAAAAAAAACGAGAGATAGACAGAGATGAAGAGCAAGAATACAGATACTACACAGCATCATGAATAGAGTGCATTAATTCAGCTCTTTTATCTCGGTGCGTTTAAATGAAATATGGCCACCAGCTCTGCACTCATGCTTTATTCCACACTTACACCTCAGCAGTGAAATGTCAGTGCTCTAATTGCCCCTTTTTGTGCCTCAGCACAGAAGTGACTTAAAAATACGAGCCTGAAAGAAGACATCAAATCAATCGAGCTTTATGTGCAACTTTCTTGACCACATATTCTTTATTAGAATTAACCAAAATCATGTTTTGTCTTGTTTAGTTGTGTTTAGCATCGTATTGCCTCTGGCTGTTGGCGAAGTCACAAAAAAAAAAAAAAAAGTGACAGCCTGTGGTGTCACCATGGTTACCAGTAAATCTATTTCAGTCCCATGGGCCAGATGTGTGTGCAAACATCTGCTATCTTTTAACCCATCGCAGAGGTTGGGAAGTGACTCCACTCCTCACACGTGTGACTGAAGAGCTTCTGTACGTGTGGGATTTTTGTCACTGACTGTGAGACAAGTTACAGTTAAATGATCCCATCATCACTGCGGTTTGTAAAATCAATAAGAAAAATATGGGACAGGAAAACTGATTCCTCCATGTCCCACAGGGTCATCTCACATCAGCTAGCAGTACATCACCGCTGGTGCGGGAAGTTCTTACTCTCTACTCAGAACAGACATGTTAGACACATTATCTATCTATCTATCTGTCTGTCTGTCTGTCTGTCTGTCTGTCTGTCTGTCTGTCTGTCTGTCCGTCCGTCCGTCCCGTCCGTCCGTCCGTCCGTTCGTCCGTCCGTCCGTCAATATTTAGATGGTGCTTGAGAGGTTATGCATGTCTGTCTGTCTGTCTGTCTGTCTGTCTGTCTGTCTGTCTGTCTGTCTGTCATGAAAAATCATGAATTTAATTCTTTTTGGATTGAGGCTATAACTGTAAGTATATAAATAATATTAAAATGTTAAAAATATGTTGAACTGATGGCATTTATAATAATATTAATATTAATATTAATAATAATAAAAATAATAATAATAATAATAATAATAATAAAAAGAAGAAGAAGAAGAAGAAGAAGAAGAGGAAGAAGAAGAAAAAGAAAAAGAAAAATAATATAAGTAGTAGTAAGAAGAAGAAGACAAAGTGGATAACTGCACCTACACCTACCTGCAACAACTAACTAGCTAACAACTAAGTAAAAAGACAAACAATTCTAATACTCTTATATATTATAATAAATATTTTAGATATGAATAAAATAATAAATCACAATAAATAACAATTACAAGATGCATAACAAGTTAATAACAATTATTATTATCATTATTATTATTGTTATTATTATTATTATTATTATTATGAAAATGTCATCAAATTATTTTCTTTTATATTGTTTAAATCAAATTCATGTGATTTCTGATGGCAGGTTTGTGTAATTAGTAGCTCAGTGACCCTCTGCTATATGACGGTTGTGATGGTAACCATGTGACATTTGATACTTAAGGTTAATTGGAATGTGACTCCAACATTTAGATATTACACTACTGTCATAACACACTAAAAACAATGTATATGTTAATGACTTATTTCACATTTTTACATTCTCACAATATTAAATTCTTCAAAACATGTTTTAAGCATACCATTTGTTTTAATTTATTTAAGTAGGTGACACCAGAAAGTATGATTATAAATCTTTAATATGATGTTTAATTGACAATAAAAGACTGCCCATATGCAAATTTAAATATGATTTGTAACATCTATAACCATACACACCAGTTACAACCGCCTGGTCGCATAAAGTAGAATAATAAAAAATTCATTTAAATAGTTGACAAATGACTCCATCTAATATGATCCTTAAACTACAGTATTTAAGACTTTGAGCAATCACCATCATGAGCTTCTATAGTTTACAGTCTTTATAACTGTAATGAATTAACACACTATATAGACCAAATTTTGTGGACACCTGACCATAAGATTTGTGTGTTTTTCAAACATCTTTTTCCACATTTAATCTTCATTTGTTATACAATAACCTCCATTCTTCTGGGAAGATGTTTCACTAGATTTTGGAGTGTGCTTGTGGAGATTTGTTCTTCTTTAGTCACAAGGGTGTTAGGTCAGTCAAGTACTGATGTAGGTGAGGTGAGGAGGCCTGGGGTGCAGTCAGCTTGAACATTCATCCCAAAGGGTTGAGGTCAGAGCTCTATAGCAGACCACCCAGGATCTTCCACACCAACCAATCCTAATGGAACAGGTTTGGGTCTCCCAGTTCAGGTGAAGAGCTGTAAACCTGTAACACCATGCTTGACTGTAGGGGTGGTGTTCTCATGGTGAACAATTCCGTAAACTACACTAATTGATTCCACCCCGTTAATAATATGGGGTTATTTATATTCATATCATCTTTTTCTTTTAGCTGCTCCCATTAGGGGTCACCACATCAGATCATCTGCCTCCATGTCACCCTGCCTCTTACATCTGCCTCTTTCAAACCCACCACCTGCATGTCTACCACATCCATAAACCTCATTCTTGGCCTTCCTCTTTTCATCCTGCATGGTGGCTTCATCCTCAGTATTCTTCTACTGATATACCCTATGTCCCTCCTCCACACCTTTTTCACCTTGTCCTACCTGTGCAGTCCCTCTAATAAACTAATTTCCAGTCCTGTCCATCCTCATATATCCCAATGAAAACTGCAGCATCTCCAGCTCTGCCTCCTGTTTTTTTTTTTTTTGTCAATGATTTATAGTCATGCCATAGTTAAGACCATTTCAATTCCAGGTTGTACTACTAATTTATGCATTTAGGAAAGGCTAAACATGCTCTCCTTATTGAAGGAGTCGGATTAATAATTAAACAAACATATACATGTATACTTCATAATTATTATTTTTTTTTATCCTATAAGCTGCTTTTGGACAATGTATATTATTAAAAGCGCCTTACAAATAAAACTGAATTGAGCTAATATGAAGTAATTCAGCTCAGTTGTCTGCTACACACCACCCATACAAAGGCAAGCGCATAGCCTCTGTGGCCATCGAGAGCACTGCTGGTATTATTCAAACTTCAGTGACAGGTTTCACCATTGCTGTTTGACTGTAATAACATAATTTTTCATACCTGACAATGCTTCTCAGAGTGAGTAGCCAGGCTGATCATTCATCACATCGCATGGTCCAGAAGAAGGATCCTTTTCGCAGGCTGTGGAGGTTCAGAGAACACCAGCTCAACGCCACAGCTGCCACGAATCGGAATGACCAAAAGCATTGGGAGTATAAGCTCAGAGAATGAACATGAACTAAAAGTGCACTTCTGACAGTTAGAGTTTAGATCCTTCACAGCTTGATGTTTTTGTCACGTCAATCCTGAGTTGCACTTTGTGCATTAATGATCACAACACATTCAATGTACGACCAGTCTAGAATAGCATAATGAAATGAATGATTAATTATTTTTTTTACATTGCAGAACACTGAGATTTAGTTCATTCAATTTATGCTTGAGTTTCAATTATGTATCCCCACCCTGAAGGCTACAATTGTTTGAAGGGTTAATTGCAGAATACATTTCTAGTTACTCCTATTTGACAAATGTGAGGTTTAAAAGAAACCCAGCATTTCCACTGTTTTAGCCGCTGAAGCTTATCACTGCACTATAGAAGGGAAAGCTGTGATCTAGTCGGCTGAATAGCTTCTGGATAGCTCCCCAAGCAATTGATTTATGTTTTTGGTGGCTGAGCTATAGACTCTCATTCAACTGACACACAGTGGCTAAACATTTACTAGATGTCTCTGTCTTCTGGTCTGAACAAGTGCCCTGGCTCTGATGCAGCGCTGCAGTAAATAGACAGAACAGATTTCTTGAGTGCTTGAGTAATGGTGCACTGGTGCAATAGCAAAGAATTCAAACACCGGCGATACAGCAGCTGTCTGTGGTCATGCGTCTGAGAGGGCACATATTTGGAATAGAATTAGTATATGGAATGAGTGCCCTTCTTTAAACTGACTACCTGCTCTGTTGTATTGCAAGAGCACCAGGTTGAAATGGTATGGTCATTATTTAGAAAGAAATAACAGGAATGTGGTAGCTCATTGGTTTAAGGCATTAGACTTGGATGGTCACAAGTTAAAATCCTAGCACCACTTAGTCACTGTTGCCACTAATCGGGTTAGGCTCTTCACCCCAACTCCTCAGTTGTAATTGAAGTACAAATTAAGTATAAGTAATGGCTAGTGGTGGGTAAGTGGTTGAGGACTGATAGAAACTCATTCTGAGTGAAAGCTGTGCACAATGTAGACTTAAAAAAGAGACCTAATTAAAGTATGGAAGACCACTTCTACTTGGGGCATGTTGGAGACTCATTAAATACATAGGAATGTGCTTCTTTAGTCTGATAAATCCAAAATTATATTTTTGGTAGTTACCTAACACTGCTTATCTCCCTGAGGTAACCATACCCAAGTAAAGCATGGTACAGGTAGCACCATATTGTGTAAAAGGTTTTAATTATGAAAGACTGGGACACTGTTCAGACTTAAGGGCATGACGTATGAGGCAAAATACAGGGCAATTCAAGAAACTTCCAACATTGTGGGGATGTTCATTTTCCAACAAACCTAAGAATGCTGGAAAAAAGTATCCTGGAGCAGTTCAAACCCAATAATGTGACCTAGTCAAGACATTCTGGTCCAGTTCAGTTTCAGGTCATAACACTACAATATGTGGAAAAAGTTCAAGGGATGAACATCTATGCATGTGCATAAATATTTAACCAGCCCCTCACCTTAAAAAAAAACAATGATGTATGACTTTTTATGAGTTTGTTTTATTTCTTAATAATTGATCTATTTTCATGACTTGCAGTGTCGAATGATGAGTGGAGCAAAATTTCCATGTGTCGTAAATCTGTAGTGAAAAATGATTTTGCCTGGTCATTGGAATGCATTGCTATTGATTTCTCAAAAAATGCTGAGTTGTAAAAATTTTTTTATTTTGTAAACCGTTTTACAGTTACAGTATATTATGCAGGCAACCTGGTGAACATAATGTCCTCATAGTATCGGAACATCATACATCAGATTTTTAACAGAATGCCAGTATGTGACTGATCTCCATCTAATGAATCAGCTCAATGCATTATGTAAAATGGCAAACTTCCTTGAGATGGAATAAATCAAATTTCATGTCAGGACATCGGTTCAAATGGCTAATCATAACTTACATTAAAATTACTTGAGGCATAATTAATTTAAGAGCTACTTGATAGAGTTCTGATTAACTCTCATATTGCTGTCATTAGCATCTTAGGTAATTATCTACAAACTAACAAGACAGTAGGGTCTTTTATTAGATTCGATTTGTGAACTGATGTAAATCAAATTTAGAAATAAGCACAGAATGGCTAATTATCGGACTTGACAGTAGGATGGCCACAAGCTAATCAGGATTAAGGTCATGAATCTCCAAGCAGAAATATTTTTCTTTTAGCTTTTTCCATTATTTTCATCAATTGACAAAAAAATTTACAGCATAAACAGACATTTAACCCTGCTTAAATGTCACTCGTATTAAGAAATCGGATCCTCTCCCTGACCTGCTAACCTCAGCTGGCCAGCACTCATTTAACAGGGGAACTAATTAATAACCAATATTTTATTTTCACTGAACCAAATACCTACAATGTGAGTGTTTGTCCATAAATCATTTAGCATGATGTGAAAGCTGCAAAGAGCATGTGCCTGAGGAACATAGAAAATATTTATATTTTTTTATACAAGGCTCTCAACTTCTGTTAGTTAGCACCAGAGTTATAGAGCAGATGCACATGAAATGCACATAGTGTGTGAACAGCAGAGCATCAGCACCAACACCACAGCCATCTGCTAGCAGGCAACAGCTCAGCACAGCCCTACTTATCTAAATACATTTTATTTATATGGCACATATAACCATACGAGGCTATCTGAATATACATTTACATCCCTAATAAGCAAGGCATAGAAGATAGTGGCAAAGGAAGGTTATTGATGTTGACACAAGAAGAAATCTTGAAGGATGAAAACCATCCTTTTCTGGATGACATATGGGAGTGGGAATATAAACCAGGTGTCGTCTAGTAGTGTCAAACAGTACTTACTTTATCGAAAAGATGTTTAGTTTCTTCAGATAATATATAAATTATTTTTGCTTGTTAAAAGTACATTGCAGCACAGAGAAATTATTTATTTGCATATCTCAGTGATATCGCAGAAAAGCTGGGACCAGAGCAAAGGGTCAACCATGATACAGTTCCCTTAGTTAAGGGCCTTGTTTAAGGGCCCACGAGTGGCAGCTTAGCAATACTGGGGTTTATTGTAATGTAATGTAATGTAAGCTTTAACATCAGAAATTTATGACAGAGAACTGAAAAGGGACACAGTTTTCCACCACTCCATTCTTAACAAATTTAAGCATTAATAAATTGAATTTATGACATATTACTATTATTATTATTATTATTATTATTATTATTATTATTATTATTATTATTATTATTATTATTATTATTAATGACTTTATTATAAGTAGAAATAGCAACTTCGGGAAAAATGGATTGCGGTAATGATAGATCCTATTTGGTGGTTGTAGGTAGAAAGCTAGAGGTAACACATTGGATAATCAGTGCTGAGGCCAACCTTGTCTCTTGGGATCCACTGCTATGCTTATTTTACCAAATCAAGTCTGATTCACTTTTGCAGTTCAATGAAGACCTAACACAGAAAGTGCACACATGCAAGGTTCAGGTTTACCCCAGAAATCTAATTAACCTTACATTTTGATGAAAGTAACATACACTTTTTAATTGAGCTGGTGAAATCCCACTTTATTTTTTCAGTCTCATACATTTGAGCCTGGATACATTTGAGCAGTTTTGGGTTAAGGGACATGTTAAAGGACCCAACATTGGCAGCTTGCTGGTGCTGGGACCTGAACTCAGAAGTTTTCATTAGTAGCCCAAAATTACTCCATTACACTAGCAAGACTGTCTATGCTCTTTTTAAGATAGCTAGACTTTGATAAGGTTTTCATCTTTGTCCACCTTTGAAATACGTAACACTAGTTACCTTTACATCAACAACTAAACAGATTCAATATTCAATATTCACTTTACCAATTAGATTACAAGCTTTAAGGTAGCTGGTCCTGGATTTCCCCTTTCCCTCCACATTTAAGTGTTTTCGCTGCTCCTAATCGATCAGTTAAACTATTCAGCTGATAACACTTCTGTAGTTGAAGTAGATGTAATAAGAAAACACTAAAATGTCCAGGGGATATCCAGGACAAGAACTGAGAAAAAACTGGATCTCGAAAAAAAAAGGGCTTTTTTAAATAAATGAGTCACTGCAATGTAGAGGTATTTTGCTTTTCATTCAAAAATATATCAGATGATAATTGTAAATGTTGTTACCATTTATACTGTGATTTTACAAATCATGGATTCTTCCTGGGAAATCAAGTTCACCAGTCATCTTTGAAATGTCCCATCCCCAACAGTTGTTCTGAAACCAATGAATCTGGCACCTCTGTAATATATACTTCAGTGTGTTTTTTCCGGTAAAGTGTAACGGAAAGAGCTGTTAATTAACTTGATTTAGTTGAATCAATTGGTTGGAATTACGAGTAACGCTAAAATATGCAGTACAGGAGGTATTTCAGAAGGAGCATTGGAGCATCTTGATTTAATGCAAAATGTGCAAAGCTTTAGACAAGTAAAGGCAATGCAGACAATGCATTTTTTTCAAACAAAATACATAAATTGAAATAGTATGTATATTTACTCTAAACTTAGCAATGAATTCCCACTTCTTACACATTTGCCTTACAGATAGTATATCATGTTACTCACTGAATGGGGGTGCTCTCCATGGTGCTGAACATTTTGGATTTTACAGCTACGTTACATGCACTTTTAGAAAAGCTAAATGATCTATTTGGAGAAGAAGTTTTAAGTGTGATCTTGCAACAGAGTCTGTCTCCCAGAAACAGCTCCAAATAAGGTTCTTTTAACCCTATAAAGCTAAAACTCAAATAGTAAAATTATTTGCAAGATCAAAAATGTATGATGTATTATGAAGCTCCTGTATCTTCTCTGTTTACCAATATCCTCAGTTTTTGGTCATGTTGTGTTGCCCAAGAAAAATGGCTATGAGAACACGAGGACAGTGAGAAAAACAGTGACGTGATTTGAATTTCATTAGGAAACTTTGCATGTATATGTAACTCTGTGTATGTGTGTGTGTGTGTATATGTGTGTGTGTGTGTGTGTGTGTGTGTGTGTGCGTGTGTATGCGTGTGTGTTCAGTGACAGAGCTCTCAATCTAAACTGCTCAGTCACTTGTCCCCCCTTAAAGACAGCTGCAACCACTGCCTGAAATAGCTCCAGCCATGCCAGTCAATCAACCAACTCAACCACCCACCCTCTCACCAACTCTCTCTCTCTCTCTCTCTCTCTCTCTCTCTCTCTCTCTCTCTCTCTCTCTCTCTCTCTCTCTCTCTCGCTTCCAGGGAGCTTGGGCTGAGTGCCCAGTAGTGCCAAAGCTTCTCTTTGTCAGTGTTTGACGTCTCCCCCTTCTCTCTAGTCTCTCGCCACCTCCTTACTGTGTTCCGATTTTTTGTGCTCATTTATTCCCTTTTCCACTGCTTTATGCATCCTCTCATTAGTTATCTGTTCATTATTTCTGCTTGACTCTGGCACTCTTTTATTTTCATTTTTTATCATGTATTATGACATGAGATGGAAATTATGTTAAAATCATTTTTTTAGCCTGCTACAGACATACACTATATTACCACAAGTTTACGGACACCTGGTCATAAGTATGTTATGTGCTTTTTGAGCATTACATCCCACATTTAGTCTCAATTTTTCTATTATAATTTCCTTCACTCTTCTAGGAAGATGTTCCACTAGATTATGGAGTGTGCTAATAGAGATTTCTGCTCTGCATGCAGGTGTTATTAAATCCAGATACTAATGTGGGTGAGATGAGGAGGCCTGGGGTGCAGTCAGATTTCCAATTAATCCCAAAGGTGTTAACTAGGGTTAAGATCAGAGCTCTATTGCAGAAGATCTTCCACTCCAATCCATGCAAAGCATATCATCATAGAGTTTGCTTTATGCACTGGGTCAATGTCATGTTAGAACAGGTTTGAGTCTCCTAGTTCAAGTAAAATAAAAATGGTGTGCTACTGCATCCAAAAATACTCTATACAATTGTGTACCTTCTTTGTGATACCAGTTTGGGAAAGAACCACATATGGCTGGGAAAGTCAGGTAACCCAATACGTTTGTCTATATGGTGTACATCTTTTATACACTTCCCCTTGCCATACAACCATTTGCAATGCTTTCAAACCTTGTTTGTATAACTCTTCCTGCAATTTCAGCAACATTTTGCAAAATCCATGTAGGATACACTACATGAACAAAATTGTCTGGTATGTTTCTGTATGCTGACTTTTTCTCCATGCAACTAAAGGGTCCAAACATGTTTTAATATGAAAATGCCCCAAGGCACAATGAAGGTCTATAAAATCATTGTTTGGGAAGGTGTAGATGAACTCTAGAAGTAGCCTGTACAGATCACTGATTTCAACCCCACTGAACAACTTTAGGATAAATCGAAATGTGGACTCGTTAATGATCTTGAATAAGCATGACTTCTTACAAGGACCTATTGGTGTGATTGGTCAGGTATACATATACTTTTGATAATATACTCCATATGCAAGACATGTAGTGTTCTACATCTTAGCCATTTATCCTCTGTGCTCTTTTACCCTTCATACAAATGTAAGCAAAAAACTCTTCTCAATCAATGCCTGGTTTGTGTGCCTCTTGCTACAATATGAGCAACAAGTGCTGTACAGTATATGTGCTAGTAGTATTATTTGGGCAATTTACACCCATAAGTTGATGTGTTGTCCCATTCAATCAATTTTTTACATTTACAGTCTGATTAGTTCAGTTCAGACTTCTCTTTCTTCAGTCAGAGATTCTGAAGGACTTCCATACATTTTCAGACTTTACCTGCCTGGCGTAGAGTTTTTATGCCAAACACCTTGATCTAGGGCTGAGGCAGCTGGGTCACAGGCGAGTTTGTTACTCAGTCAACCACAAAAATGACAGCATGGACCCATATTGTGGGTTCACCACCTACAAGATGAAGGTTTGGGGTCATGTACTATACCAGATGGGGAGCAGGTCTGCAATGAAAAAGTTGAGCACTTACAATTTTCCATTTTCCTACTGGGCTAAACAATGGAACAGCACATTACACTGCCTTGTTAGAGGTTGCACTAATACTGACATGACATACAAAAAATGTTGTTGATATTGTACATAACATTTTTTGTAAGTCATGATTCACACACAATAAACGGCGCTGAAATCTACGTAGCTGTGACCAGCTGTGTAAAATTAGTTTGGTTTCATGGCAATATTAAAAAAATGATAAAGGTCATTGACAAAAGGTGCTAAAGCAACAGTTAAAGACAACCAGATGTTTTTTGGGGAAGTGGTAAAGGCTTTGGGTTACTAAATGGAAGATTGGGGGTTCAAGCCCCAGTATCTCCAACCTGCCACTCTTGGGGCCCTTGAGCAAGACCCTTAACCTTCTGTGATCCAGGGGTGCTGTATCCTGTCTGACCCAAGCTTCCTAACATTACTGGGATATGTGAAGAAAGACTTTCACTGTACTGTAATATACATATGACAAGCATAATGCAACCTTTATTTTAAATACAAACAAATTCTTGTTAAGTGTCATTTAATCCCATTTAGTGCTAAATCAAATGTCCTAATAATCTGTTATTTTGTATTGCATTGCATTGGATTTTGTCTTTCCATGGCCACTATCATATATTTATGTATAAAGTTTTGAATCTAATACAATGATTGCTAATTACTATCAATGCAGTTCTTTGCTTTTAAACTTAAATACAATTAGTTCTGAAATGCAAGCTATTGTTAAATAGGTCTGTAAAAAATGCATGGTTTTGCTGGTGGTAGTGCTCTACTGGGAAATAAACACAATTCCGTATAGTCTGAGTTCGGTTAATTTATTATGTGTTTAAGCAATGAAAAACTAATTTACAGTTCGTTTTCCACAGAGTGTTGTGCAGACTGTGCGAAGCTGTGTGAGCTTTGTTAAAGGGAACGCTTGAACAATCTGAAAACACTTTCGCATTGTTAACTGGCTAGAAGTCCTTTTGTTCGGCTGCTCAAGTACGACGTAGCAACACCAAATAAGATCCCACTAAGCAAATCAGAGTGCTTTTAATTGCAAACAAGCCTTTTTTAATTTTATAAGCTATTTAAACTTTTTTTACATGCTTAACAGACTCTAATGCGCAGCAAAATGTATGTACTTGTTGTTTTTTTTTTTTGTTTTTTTTTCATTTTCTCCCGCTTATCTGTAATTCGGGTCACGGGGGCAGCAGTCTAAGCAGATTCCCCAGACACTTCTCCGTGTCCAGGGATCGGGCTGTCAAGGCCCCCGCCTTCGACTGCTGCCCAATCCTCTCAGCACCGGTCCCTTACGGTCCCTCCTGCAGGTGGTGAGCCCACGGGAAGGCGGCCCCACGTCGCTCCGACATCACGGTCCTTGATTTATTTATCTCGTAAGGGTCCCCTGGAGCATAGAGGGTTAAGGGCCTTGCTCAAGGGCCCAAGAGTGGCAGCTTGGCGATACCGGGGCTTGAACCCCCGACCTTCTGATCGGTAACCCAGCGCCTTAACCGCTGGAGCCACCACTCCCCCTCTTGTTGTTCTCTTGAGCTTAATTTCAGCCAAACAAAATGTATAGAGCCCATTTTGCCAGTGTATTTGTACGTTAACTCAAAAGAGTTTTGTGGTTGATATCATGAATGGGCTGTAGAAATCTACGCAACAGATGATGGAAAGTATGAAACTTCAAACAAGCCATCAATGTTACAATAGTTACAGAAGAAGCTGGTGAAACTGCTTTTTTTTTCAAACAATATATTTCTAATAAATAAATCCAAATCTACAACTTCCAACATTAAAATGTATTAAAAAATTACCTTTTTGATTTAAGAAAAATGCCAAATAAACATACACTTGCATCTTTATCTTCATGGCACTTCATCAGCCACACTAAATAAGTGGGCTTTTCAGTCATGGCATTTCAAGTAAATGATGCTACGTTTATTTGCAGTAACTTACCATTTTGACAAGTAAATACAGTAGATGTAGGAGGTAAGAAACAAAAATCCAGTAAAAAAAAAAAAAAAGGCCAAGAGTTTGAGATTGTAAAAGTAACAATTCTAGGATAAAAAAATCATCACTCATTACCCCATTATATAACGTCATCTGATATCTGATATGAGTTTTGTTATTACTTACAGAGGGAAGATTAATGTCAGGATTATGGATTATTATGTCTCACCCTCTCGCTTGTTTGTTTGCTCAATGTCGGTTTCCTTATTCTATGTATACAGTGTTACTGTTTATAATAATGTTTCACAATATTTAGTATTTTAATTTCTTTGTTTGCACTTGCACTTTATTTCATTACGTTTATCCTTGAAAAACTGCGTATGCATCTGTTTCCATTTCCTGATTCCTTGTTCTGATTATTACCCAACCTGCTTACTTTTGGCAATTCATGCCAATGGGTTGTAGGCTGCCTTATATAAATATTAAAATGAATAGCAATGTTTCCTGTTGGTGTGATTTCTTATATGGCTACAGTTTTAAAATGAGCCAAGTGAACACAGAAATTATACTATACAGAACAAAAAGTTTGCCAACACCTGACTATAAGATTCATATGTGCTTTTTGAACATCCCATTCCACATTTAGTCCCCATTTACTACTATAATAACCTCCATCAGCTGGGAAAATCCTCAACTAGATTTTTGAGTATGGTTGTGGAGATTTGTCCCTATTTAACCACAAGGGTGTAAGTAAAGTCAGGTAATGATGTAGTGAGAAGTGCTGGGGTGCAGTCTAATTCATCCCATCCAAATCATCCCAAAGGTGTTCACTAGATTTGAGGTCAGAGCTCTATAGCAGGCTGCTCAAGATCTTCCATTCCAACTCATATACATCATATCTGGTTTGTTGTACAAGGATATTGTAATGCCAGAACAAGTTTGGGTTCACCTTCTTCAAGTGACAGGGAAATTAAAATCTACTGTGTCCAAAGTCCTATACAATCAAGTGCCTCGAACTTTGAGGTAACCTTTTGGAGAGGAATCACATATAGCTGAAAAGTCAGGTGTCCCAATACTTTTGCCAATATTGTGTAAATGCTATGCTTAGAGATCCTTTGAAATAAAAGGGTCAGATATTTATCCATTTAATTTCAATAAAAAAATATATATATATTTCCATAACTCTTCTAACATTCGCGCATAAAAAATGAATTATACTAATCATTAATATTGATGCATCAGTATTTATTATCAGTCTCCATTGGCATTACAAATAATTTTTACATTTATGTACAGCCCAAAGCATTTCGCTGTAATAAACTGTATTACGACGACGTCAAGATGCCAGACAGTGGTGTGGGACTTAATATTTCTCCTCACTATTATGCAAGCAAATTGAGCTGGTCGAAGGTCCGACTCAGGTATTACTCATGTCTTTGTTATTTTTGTTTACCCAAATCCCACACAGCTGTTTGAGTAGCACCTCTATCTCAAGTCTGAATAACAATGTGTACGGTTTTTGTGTTAAATTCTTTATGTACACATCCAATTAGTTTTACAGTGCTTGCTGGAATGCAAACTAATGGGGAGTTGCAGCAGTCCAGATGTTGAACAAGGAATTGCGCTGCATGCCAGGATAGATAAGCTCTGAGCTTCCTAATAAAATACAGACAAAATTTGCATGACTGGGAGATTGACTACTAGAAGGTCAGCGTATTGTCAGTCAATACACGGAGGTACAGATTTTATGGATGATATTTATGGGGAGAAAATCTCGATACTGAAAGAGATGGAGTGCTGAATGAACTGCGAGCACTATTTTTGAGAATGCTAGAAAGCTAATTTTACCATGAGATTGTTCTATCTTTTAAGAAAAAAACTAGAAGAGACAGAGAGAGTCAGCAATAGAAAGGCCATATGAGTGGATGATCCCAGGGGGAGGGTTTTGTTTTAGAAGATAGGGCTCAAACCAAATAGATTGTCATTGGTACAATCTCAAGGGCAGAGCAATCAAGCTCTGCTGGAACAATAGGTGCCATAAAATAGGCAGAAATCTTGAAAGACCAAATATTCGACTGGTAAGGAAAGAATAAAACATGATGGAGTGTGCTATTATAGGAACACCTTATTCTGTCAGTAAGTTCTGACAGTGGAGGCTCCTTCCAAAAATGCTAAATACTCAAGTGGAATGACACACACACACACACACACACACACACACACACACACACACACACACACACACACACACACAATATAAAATACGTATAAAAAGAATTTTTCATATATAGGCAAATCATGCAAATTTAAAAAACAACAGAACTAATACAGTGAAACCCCGTTGTACGAGCAACCTATAGTACGAGCAAACGGAGATACGAGCAAACTCGCTCGCAAAATTTTACCCTGTTTTTCCGAGATTCACAATAGGCACAAAGGTGCGATTGGAATCCTTGGCCGAACGTACACACTGCGTGTCATCCCAATAAGACCTTTTTTGCTTTAGTTATTAGACACTTTCTGTTCTCTGAATTCGCCATAATTTTGTCGCCTCGCCATGGCAGCACCGCGTCAAAAATCCCTTAGCAATTTAGCAAGTCCAATGTCTCGGCATCATGTTCACCACGTTTAATGTTAATCGCATGAATTCCCTAGGAGGAGTATTTAAAAGTTCACCGCATGCACTTATAAAACAAACCAAAATGGCCGACTTCCTGTTGGGCGGAGCTCATATTTTTGAGGGCGAAATTTGTTCGGGTCGAAGAGATCTATATGCCTACCAACTCTCGTGCATGTACTTATATAATTGCCTGATCTGTGCACTAATGTTTGTTTTTGCATTACAGGGGGCGCTACAGAGCCCCCCTGCCACGCCTATGTTCCAGCCTTTTCCCGATCCTAGTACATTACGACTCTGACGTGTGTGCCAAATTTCAAGAGTTTTCGAGCATGGTAAGGGACCCCAAATGGCCAATGTGTTGGGGTTCCACTGTACAGTGGAGGAAATAAGTATTTAACATGTCAGCAATGTCTCTCAACTGAACGTAGTTCCAATATATCAAATCACATGAAATTTGACCAAACTTGGTATTAACTGAAGAAATCTACACAAAACTAATACTGAACACATTAAGAAAAAAGTGTGCCAAGGCAGGACAAGTGAAAATCAGTTCAATTAATTTTTATTTGTGTAGCACTTTTACCAATGGTCATTGTTTTAAATAAGCTTTAAATAGATAAAAAAGATTATAAAGTTGTATAGAATGTCTAAGGTTAGTGCCTTTAAGTTTGTTCCTTATAATTGAAAGTTTGTAAGTGCAAGAAAAAACTCCCTGAGACAGCATGAGAAAGAAACCTTGAGAGGAACCAGACTCAAAAGGAAACCCATTCTCAACTAGGTGACACCGAACGTCCATTCATTACAGTTCCACCATTGTTGAGGTGTGTTCAGTGATAGACACTTCAATTCAGAACTGTTCATTCAACTTGTGATCCTGAGCTATTGTAGAAAACTGTTGATATTAATTACAGTCCAAATCAATCCTTTAAGGTCTTGAGTTGCTCAGTAACTTCATGGATCTTAATGCTGTTGATGCGAACCATCCCCAGCTGCACAGAGTGGTACAGGCTAACATGTGCACCATTGCTGTGGCCTAAAGCAAGCCCCTTACCCCTCACTGCTCAGTTGTATAAACAAGATCTAATGTGGATTCAACACTGCAGGGTGTCGTGTTATTAGAAAAGAACCAATTTTGTGATTTTTATGACTTTATTGTTGATCATAGTAGCTTTCAGAGCAAATTGTGCCTTATGTTCCTATGCAAATTTGTTGCTAGTTTATATTAATTAATTACAATGTGTGTATGTCTGTGGACCTGGACATATGCTGCTGTCCTCTGCTAACATATGGCATGTCCCTGGTGCTGGTAGGAATCCTGTAACAGTGTTATAGCTGGTACTTAGACCTTGAAATGTGTCATTAATTCAGGACATATTACCCCCCCCCCCCCCCCAACCCACTCACCCACACACACTTAACACAACCACACATACATCTAATAAAGCACACAATCTGAGTTAAAAGAGTGCCGTCATTTTATCAATCCTGTGCTCTGATATGTACAATCGCTTCTGAATTCCTCATTACACACCCTTTCCCACAGGCTCGGGCCTTTATGTAGGACACTAATGCTCCTGTCCAGCGGGAATCAAAGAGGATCAAAGTTTCTCACATGCTCCTTAATGGGCTGTGATATTGCATTGGCGAGCGAGACCGGCACATACAGAACACAATCTTCTACTTCCCACAGACAGAGGAGAGAGAGTAAGAATAAAAGTGAGAGAGAGGGAGAGAGAGTGAGTAAGAATAAAAGAGAGAGAGGGAGAAAAAGAAAAAAAGAGCGAAAGAGAGAGGCAAAGCCATTCCCTGTCTCGGCGGCACCTATTCACAGCTCAGAAACTCATTGGAGCAATGGAGATAAATAGAGGTCATTTGATCTGCCTCTGGAGTCCACACATGATATTCATGCAATGATATGATAGTTCTGCCTGTGTGTGTGTGTGTGTGTGTGTGTGTGTGTGTGTGTGTGTGTGTTGCACCATGGGTGATGTGCATGGTGACACGCTCTTTATCTTTCATTCTCAGCATAAGGATTGTGTTAGGCCACAGCGTTATCTACTAACAACACACCAACACACATACACAAGAAAATGCAAGCAAACGCCCAAGTAGCAGGTTTTTTTTTCAGGTAGTAGAACCTCTGGTTTAAAAAACGTTCAGTCTAAAAAGCTTTCTGAGATTTCTAAAGGACTGTTTTTTCTTTCATGTAATTACATAATTACATTTAAATGAATCTAAATACATCACATATACACAAATAAATCCAGTGTCTCTCACTATAAACCATCACTGCTTAATTCCTGATTTTGATTGGTCAGAAAGTGTTGCTTAGCACAGTGAAACCCTGGTGTACGAGATAGATTAGTTCCTGAAAACCACTCGTGGTCCCATGTGCTCGTATTCGCATGTTCATTTTACCATAAGAATTCATGTAAAAGCCATTAATCCGTTTCTAGATCTCAGGCGATCGCTAATTTTAGCCCTTAAAAATGTTTTATGCCTAATTTAACACACAAATATACTTTTTAAATTATAAACATATAAGGTGTTCAAGTATAAACAATAATAAATAACCTTTAGTTCTTTATGATTGCAACCATCTTTCCAGCGATATCACTACACTTCTTGGGACCCATGGTGCTAAATTTATAGGGAAATAAAACAAAAACACTATAAAACCAAAAAAAAAAAAAAAAAAAAAAAAAAAAGGACGATATTCACACAAGAGAACGACAAGAACGCACTCAGAACAATGTCTATGAAGCCGCTGAGCGTGAAGTAGGAGGTGACGAGCGACGAGCAGAATGTGTGACTGGAACCAAACGCCTCAAAAGAAATGCTCGTTTTCCCAAAATATGCTCGTACTCCTACTAAGAATTTTACTCTTAAAAACCACTCGTACACTAATATTCTTGTAATACAAGGCACTTATACACCAGGGTTTCACTGTATATTGATTTTTAATACTGACCACTTCAGACCGGCAGGATCCCACAAGAGTCCTTGTCAAACTCACTCAAATCCTTACGCTTGCCCATTTTTCCTGCTTCTAACACGTCAACTTTGAGGACGAAATGTTCACTTGCTGCCTAATATTTTTCCCACCCACTAACAGGTGCCATGATAAAGAGATAAGAACTTTCTTTCGGCTTCTCCCATTAGGGGTCACAGCGGATCATCCGCATGTTTGATTTGGCACATGTCTTTTTATGCTGGATGCCCTTACTAACGCAACCCTCCCCATTTATCCGGGCTTGGGACCAGCACTAAGAGTGGCTGGGGTCGGTTCCCTGACCGGGGATCGAACCCGGGCTGCAGCGGTGAGAGCGCCACATCCTAACCACTAGACCACCAGGGGACCGTGCCAAGATAAAGATATAATCGTTTCAGTCAGGTTTTAGGCCCCATCATAGCACAGAAACTGCTCTAGTTAAAATCACTAACGACCTGTTTTTAGCTTCAGACCAAGGCTACATCTCCCTATTAGTTTTACTAGATCTTAGTGCTGCGTTCGACACTATAGATCATGATCTTCTCCTCGATCGCTTACAGAATTACATCGGTATTCAGGGACAGGCATTAAGCTGGTTTAAATCCTACCTGTCCAATCGTTACCATTTCGTAGATTTAAATGGAGAGCTATCCAGGATAATGCTAGTAAATTATGGCGTGCCACAAGGGTCAGTTCTGGGACCCCTGCTTTTTACAATATACATGCTTCCATTAGGAAATATTATTAGAAGGCATGGAATTAGCTTCCATTGTTATGCTGATGATACCCAGCTATATATTTCATCCAAACCAGGCGATACAGCTCAATTAGCTCGCATAACTGAGTGTGTTGAAGAAATAAGAGATTGGATGACCCATAACTTTCTGCTATTAAATTCTGATAAAACGGAGATTTTGCTCATCGGCCCAAAAAATAGTACACAGAAGCTCCAGCATCTCAGCCTGCATTTAGACGGTTGTTCTGTAACTACTAGTTCAACGGTAAAAGACCTGGGAGTTATTTTAGACAGCAACTTATCTTTTAAAAATCACATCAATCAAGTTACAAAAACAGCCTTCTTTCACCTTAGAAATATTTCTAAGCTAAGAAATATGTTATCTATATCTGATGCAGAGAAGCTCGTCCATGCGTTTATGACCTCTAGAATAGACTACTGTAATGCATTACTAGGTGGATGTCCTGCATCATTAATAAACAAGCTTCAGTTAGTTCAGAATGCAGCAGCAAGAGTTCTTACTAGGTCAAGAAAATACGATCATATAACCCCAATCTTATCGTCCCTACATTGGCTTCCTATTAAGTTTCGAATAGACTACAAACTACTGCTACTCACTTATAAAGCACTAAATGGTTTGGCTCCCATGTATCTATCCAGTCTCTTAACACGCTACAATCCGTCACGCTCCCTGAGATCTCAAAACTCTGGGCTTCTAGTAGTTCCTAGAATAGCAAAGTCCACTAAAGGCGGTAGAGCATTTTCACATTTAGCTCCTAAACTCTGGAATAGTCTTCCTGACAGTGTTCGGGGTTCAGATACACTCTCCCAGTTTAAGTGCAGATTAAAAACATATCTTTTTAGCAAAGCCTACACATAACACACATCACACACATCACATCACAACCTTGTGCTCCAGAACATCTGATCACATGCACATTATCAACTTGTGCTGTTAATATCATGAACAGCAGCTACGCTAATTCCTCTCCACTGCTTCTCTTTCTCTCCCCATCCCGAGGCATCCTGAGGTTTGGCCAGCTCCAGTCACGTCCCACCTCGTGAAGATTATGGACCTATGGATGATCATGGAGAAGTAGATGCCGAGTGTTTAAAGGCCCTGGCATGGAGAAGCTGATGCTGGATCTATGATGATCACAAATTGTTCTGTATTGTTGAAAGATTTATGACCAAACTTTTGATGTCACCCATATGAGGATGGGTTCCCCTTTGAGTCTGGTTCCTCTCAAGGTTTCTTCCTCATATCATCTAAGGGAGTTTTTCCTTGCCACTGTCGCCACGGCTGCTCATCAGGGAAAAACGCACACCATTCACCTTCACTGTTGTTTTCTGTAAAGCTGCTTTGAGACAATGTCTGTTGTGAAAAGCGCTATACAAATAAACTTGACTTGACTTGACTTGATAATCAGTGTTATTCGCTTCACTGGTCATAATGATATAATGTATTGGTTATTGTATATATAAACACACACACACACACACACACACACTCACACACACACACACACACACACACACACACACACACACACAAACACACAAACACCCCATACAGGACACCGTTTCCCCCCCCAGAAATACTTATTAAACCCTCCCCCAAAAAAAGGTATAGAGCAAAGATGAAGGAGAAAAAAAGAAATGAAAAAATCCTACATGAGCCAGCTAATCAAATCATTCACTAGGGATAATCCTCTCTTCCTGCGAGAGAGAAAAAAGAATGTGCTTCGAGCAAGAAAAGCCGAACACACCCTCTTCTCACTCTTACCTATCACTTTTTTCTTTTCTTTTTTTTTTTTTTACTTTTGTTTGACTTGGACTGTTGTGAACGACTTGTCAATAACATTGTGAACCTGAAATTTCAGTGTAACCTACTGAGAAACTGTTAGAATACATACTGAATGCTCTAATAATTTAATGTTGTAATTCAAAACACACACACACACAGCATGCTGTCATCAGCAGCAGGCTGAGAGGTGGTGTAAAGATGCAATCTTACGTCAGTTTGTAGTCAAGCCCAGTGAGCATGAACAAACAGAACAGCTCTCGCTTTCTCTCACTCTCTCAGACTCTCTCTCTTAGAAAGTGTGCAAGTAGTGAGAGCACTCTTTCATTCTTGTATAGCTATCACACATTAACATTTTAAATTTCATTTGCTTACAGTGTACACACACACTGCTTTTTTCAGCCATTTTCTACAGATCGGCTAGCCATGACGATCTCTCTCTCTCTTCCTCTTTCTGTCTCTGGCTCTCTCTCGCTCTCTTTCTTTTTAATAGATTTCTCTATTTCACACTCATTGCTCTTCTGCACGCTGTCCGTCAACCGG
Source organism: Silurus aristotelis (assembly GCF_946808225.1). NCBI lineage: Eukaryota > Metazoa > Chordata > Actinopteri > Siluriformes > Siluridae > Silurus > Silurus aristotelis. Next base: position 6,139,427 of record NC_139597.1, on the reverse strand, counting down.
TTGTCACGAGCAACCAGCCGAGCATGCACAGTAATGACAGTAGTATTTTTCACTCATAATCTAGCAATGACCTCCATCTAAAGGTCAGAACATGTGACGCATCACGATCATAATCCAGACTTTCTAGAATTTAAAAAGATTTATATAAATTTTGTTTACCATGTAAATATAATCTAAGGCTATAAATCCAAACTGTATGTATTTTCTGGTAATGAATATTTTGCAAATGAGCCAGCTCTTTAAAAGTAAACCATCATCTTTACAGTGAACCATTGGATCCTCTTCGCATTGTACTTTAAATATGCAGCATTGTCTTTTAATATGATCAACTCATTTTGAACACAAAAATTTGAGGCACATGGCAGCAGACAAGCAGACAATATGGTACAAATCCTAGAAATGCCACACAAAAACAGGAAGCCAGAGCAGTGGGGTTTTGTTGCAGATCCTGTAGTTGCCTGATTCAAAACTCTAATGACTGACTACAAATGTGAACCAGCACCCTGATACCTTACAGCACTTATCTTACCTCGTAGTGCACAACCCTGAACCACTGCTATACAGATCCCACCATCTCTCAGGGTAGAACAAAGGCATGCTTGAAGACTTTTCTCTGTTTTAGCACATAGGTGGTGGAACAGATTTTCACTTAATGTTCAAATAGCTGAGTCTCCAGCAGTTTTCAAATTATATACAATTTATCCTATTCATACAACCGAGCAGCTATGGGGTTAAGAGGCCACAGGAATGGCAGATTGTTGCGGTTGGAAAGTCCAATGTCTTAATCACTAAGCTACCATCTCCCTTGCTGTCTGAAGACTTACCTCTTCCAGCACTTCTCCTATAAAAAAACCTTGAAAAAATTTAATAAAATAAAAACTATGGCTACATTTATGGAATATATTCTCTCCCAAACCCTTTTTTACACTAATGATATTCTTTGTCTGTGTCCTAATGTGTCCACTCTCAGAATGCAATAATTGAAAGACCTCCATGCACTTTGTAAGTTGCTTTTAATAAGGGCTTCTGCCAAATGTCACAAAAAAGTAACTATAAATGTTATATAGTAAAGGACATGAAAAGTTCAACATTAGATTTTAGCATCTACATACTATGAACTTCTGCTATATGAAAAAAATGTGTGGACACCTGACCATCAGATTCCTATTTGCCTTTTTTAAACATTACATTCTACATTTGGACTCTTTTTCAATCAATAAAAACCTCCACTCTTCTAGGAATATGTTCCACTAGATTTTAAAGTGTGGTGAGAGTTGAGCTTATTCAGATACAAGGGTATTAGTGAAGTCAGGTACTGATGCAAGTGAGGAGACCTGAGGTGCAGTCAGCATTCTAAACCATCCCAAAGATCTTCTATTTCAACCCATGTAAGCCATATCTACATGGTCTTGGCTTTGTGCACAGGTTTAGGTCTTTTAGTTCAAGTGAAGGGAAAATTGAAATCATCCTATTAAATTGTGTTCTCAAACTTTGTGGTATCAGTTTGGTGATGAATCACACATGGCTGGAACAATTAGGTGCCCTGATACTTTTGTTCATATATCGGAATACTAAAAATACAATAGACTATAAGTTGCGTAAGCATTGTGTTAGCCATAGTGGAGCACATTGCTCATAAAGATAATGGACATTCAGAATCTGATATCAGCCTACAAAGACAAGGAACATATCAAAAAAGAAAAAGTTTGGTTGAACTGATGAAACTGGTTGGAGAGACTCCATAGGGATGATCTTGCCACCTGGATCTTTTTGTGTCTCCTTGTGCTTTAGGTTGGTCAGTGATGCACAGAGCAGCAGCAGGTCATTACGAGAACCTGAGTGGATTTGATGGCTGTTCCTCCAGGGATCCAGGCAGGTTCAGTCTGATCATGGAGGACGCAGTTCCTATTTTGAGGACAAGTTCAGTGGTAAAGCCCTCAGGCCAGGAGACACTGGTGTCACACATAAGAGACGGGACAGTGAGTCAGCAGAGCAGTTGGGAACTGATGGGAAGCTAGAAAGTAAGAACGAAAGCATGCAAATGGAAAGAGAGAGAAAAGGAAAGAGGGACAAAGAGAATATTTTTGTCTTTTTTTGAATATTAAATGCCAATGAAATAACTATTGAATATGTTTTTTAGTTAAAAACATACAAATGTAATGAAAAACTACAGGAAAGAAGGAAAATTAAGAAAAGTCTAACATGAGACTGAAGATAAGTGGCTAAGCAACATTTTCAGTTAGAAAAATCTTCCTTTCAGTGAGAGTGCTAGAGGAAACGCTTGTATTTACACGCTATCCATCACTCTGTTCCCCTGCAGATTAGCCCAAAACATGTTATCAAGTCCTTCTTGGTAGTGATAAAACTCAAACCGGCGCAGCAATTCGCCACACATCAGAGGAAACATTATGCTTTACTGCCTAGCATAAGGTCTATGTGTCTTTCCATCCATGAATGAGTTCTTCAATTACAGAGGTACTGGATTCGGCCAAGGGTTTAAACAAATGTGAAAAACCACCTCAGCTGTCATGCAGCACTGTGCTTAATGTGAAATGTAGAGTGAGAATCACTTTTAATACTCTCTCAATACCAGTGAACTACAAATATAAATGATTTGCATTTCCCAAACATACAATTGAAAAGCTGACTGCACCCCAGGCCTCCTTACTCTACAGTACATCAGTACCTGACTTTACTAATGCTGTGAATGAGCACAAATCTCCACCAGCACACTCCAAAATCTAGTGCAACATACTGTTATTATAGAATACCATGTGATTATAACAACAAAATGAACTCCCGTATTTTTCGGACTATAAGCCGTTACTTTTTTCCCACGTTTTGAACCCCGCGGCTTAAACAACAAAGCGGCTTATTTATGAATTTTTCCTGGGTTTTTCCCGGTTTCACAAACTTCAAGCAAAAAAACTAAACCCCATAACATTAGACCAATGAAATTTCCGAACCGAAACGAAAAAACTAACCTCACCTGTGTTCTGAGCTGCACGGCATCGGGAGAAAAAACATTTTTCCTAAACGCACGACGATGCCAAAAGATAAACTCCCGAGAGAAATAGTTGTGAAAGGAAGGAGGAAGACAGTGAACAATGACTTTCTTGGTCGGCTACTGTTTAGATACAAGCCGTTGTAACGCGTTGAGTCTGGGTGAAGGGAGAGCTCGCTAACTCCAGTTGCAACAGAAATCATATAAGCACAGACAGGTTTCCAAAACTCGTGCTTTTTTATTATTCTTGGCAACAGCGTTACGGGTTAGTCAAAGAAACTTAGAAATGAGCATCAGAAAATAATAAGGACATATTCCTCGGTCTCCACACATGCAGTAATAGCGGAAAAATGCGGCAGCAGGCTATTCCCAAAATACCGCTATGCTCCTAAAGGAAGCGCAACATATTTTACCCGTTACACCGTGTAACAGACACTGTCTTTCGTTAAAGCCTGTGTAAAGTTCATTAGTTTCAGTGTAGACTTATAGACAGGTGCGGCTTATTTATGTTTAAAATTAAAAATCTTTGTCAAATTCAGTGGGTGCGGCTTATATATGGGCTTTATAGTCCGGAAATTACGGTATATGTGCAATATACGGTATATGTATATAGTGTACTTATGAAAACAATTCGAGATTTAGTTACACTTAAATAAAGAAAATCTGGCCACCCGTGTCTATCTGTGTGTGTATTATTATGCTATTAGATATAATGCATCGCTTAACGCTAATCATTTGACTGTCAAAGTATTGATAGATCTTAAGCTGTGGTCAGGTGTCCACAAGCCTTTGTCTATATAATGTACAATAACTTGCAATGGACATAAAAATATATATTTTTCTGAATAAAATTTAATTGGATGTATATGAATTTAAAGTTCAGACATAGTGAGCGGTACAAAATTGAGTTATGCAGCTGGGCTGAGACAAAGAATATATCCATCGCTAACTAGCAAACATCAGAAGAGGGTTAAAAATAGTATTTATTAAGAATGGTATTTAAATAACTGCGAAAGAATTGTAATCATTTCAGAGAATTCACTGATAGTCACTGTCATTCAGAGATAAACCCAAAGCAATAGAAGTCCTGTACCGAATGGCATGACATAAAAATTTCTATTTTGAGGAAGAGTGTTGTGAGATTTGGGATAAACATTTAGCGGATTTCAAAAGAGGAAGCACTTGATAACTGTGGTCAGGCTCTTCCTGGCTCTTACTGATAAATGGCCTCTTGGGGAGAAACGTAGCGACCGGCTGGTCTCGTATAACACACAGGTCTGAAAATACACTGGATAAGTAAGTCAGGTGTGGTGTTCAGTTACAGTGACTTACAAGGCTGTTTTTTTGCTTGAAATCCACTATTTTGTGGTTTGCTCATCTCCTCTAATGCCTAATGCTGTCCATCTCAGTTTTGGTGTCTTTTGGCAGCAGACCAGATGAGTGACAGAGGGTCTAAAGCCTGTGGCTTTCTGTCTTCAGGGTTGACGGACAGATACTGTACTGTGTGTTTGAAGTGAATAAACATTATAATTCACACTGCAAACATTCAACAAACCTTTTTTTTTTTTTTTTGGTCCTGCTGAGGAAAATGCAAGCTGCTTAGAAATGTGCTAATCCAGCACTTTGGATAAATCTCTGAAGTCTTTTTGAATTTTAGAAACCTGGAAGGATTTCATAAAAAAAAAATAATAATAAAATAAAACTATAAAGGATACTCTGATTGATGTGTATAATATAATTTCTGTCTTAAATGTTTCCCTGGTTTGAAGAATTATTATTAAAGGAAAAGTCCACTCTGAAACACATTAATATGTATATTGAAATATTTTGTTATGCCTAGTGAGGCTGGGGCTGATGTGTTACTGAGTACACATTGTATTTTCAGCGTTCCAGTGTGAAGTAAGTGATTATGCTTTTGCATCGCAGATATAATAGTGTGAGGAAGCTGTGCATGTCGGTGCACTCCAAAGTTCAAGTTTGGTGAACTCTGACCTGTAAATCCGTATAACGTGAGGACTCATGACTGATACAAGATTGATACCTCATGGAGTGACCTTTTCATGAAATTCAATATAGCAAAAGCAGTGTTTATAGAAGTGTCAGTTCTATAAACCAATGTGTTATATACAGTACAGCGTTAGATTTAATATGAAAATATATATACAAACAAATCTGCTTGCTGTGTTGCTGCATACATGAACAGATTACATTGTAACGTGGCCATATCCAGTTGCTGCCCATATTCAGTCTCCATAAAAAAATTCTGAAAGTCTAGTGTGACTGCAACATTGAAAAAATAGCCTCTTTTTTTTATTTTCCAGTGAAACTCGAGATCATATTAATGAGAAATGCAATGTGGATATAGTGGAGACAGCAAACACTGGACTCGGAATGCAATGCTGACTCAACATGCTCAGATTGGCATGTTATCAGTTAGTGAGGTGAGACTGATGTTATGCCAGTGTACATAGGGATTGAGTAGATGAGGAAAAAAAGTGAGCTGGACAGATTACAGTACCAAAGCCCTTGTCCATTGCTTTCTTTATGTAAAAATAAAATGAGGCCTAAATTACACTGCACCACAGTGGGCCTTGTAGGTAATCAGTGAAAGTGGTAAAGTGAAAAAGATCTTTTCGAATGTATATTTTATTATTTGAATTTATTTCTAATTGCATTGTAAGTTTATAAGTTTATAGTAATAATAATAATAATAAAAAAATAAAAATAATAATAATATATATATACAGTACAGACCAAAAGTTTGGACACACCTTCTCATTCAAAGAGTTTTCTTTATTTTCATGACTATGAAAATTGTAGATTCACACTGAAGGCATCACAACTATGAATTAACACATGTGGAATTATATATGGAATTATATACATAACAAAAAAGTGTGAAACAACTGAAAAAATGTCATATTCTAGGTTCTTCAAAGTAGCCACCTTTTGCTTTGATTACTGCTTTGCACACTCTTGGCATTCTCTTGATGAGCTTCAAGAGGTAGTCACCTGAAATGGTCTTCCAACAGTCTTGAAGGAGTTCCCCGAGAGATGCTTGGCACTTGTTGGCCCTTTTGCCTTCACTCTGCGGTCCAGCTCACCCCTAAACCATCTCGATTGGGTTCAGGTCCGGTGACTGTGGAGGCCAGGTCATCTGGCGCAGCACCCCATCACTCTCCTTCTTGGTCAAATAGCCCTTGATGCCTTCAGTGTGAATCTACAATTTTCATAGTCATAAAAATAAAGAAAACTCTTTAAATGAGAAGGTGTGTCCAAACCTTTGGTCTGTACTGTATATATATATATATATATATATATATATATATATATATATATATATATATATATATATATATATATATATATATATATATTAGGGCTGTCAAAATTAATATTTCATTAGTGTAAATTTATTTTAACTGCAATTATTTTATTAACGCATTATTAATGCAATGCACAGTTTTGTTTTACCATTTTTATTTAGAAGCACACATTTTTTTTCAGAGGCACACAAGATCTTTCTTACTCAGACATAAAAAAAATAAGCTCCACCGGAAAGTTTTTAATAACTAAACATTTGTTTTATCGATGTGCCAAGTCTCAAATTAAGCACCAAAAGCCGCCATGATGCGCACATCCAGCAATTCAATTTAAAACACCATAATTACTTAAAAACATTCACAATAATTTTTTTGTCTTCATGCCTTATGTTAAGTTTCACTAATAAACATTCATTTACATAAAGCATCTATATTTATCTGTGCCCATGTTGATTAGAGTATTAACAACTTGAAACGTATTAATTTAAGGTACATTAAGAACAGATAAAAATGTGCGATTAAGTTGCGATTAATCTTGACAATAAAAGTTAACTCATGAAAATATTAAATAAATATGAAAATATATTTACCTTTCTACTAATCCCACAACAACAATTGAGTAAACATAATAAAAAATGTATGAATTGATGAGTTGCTTAACCTCAAAAAAATAAATGCTATTTTATCATTTATATAAAAGTGACTTGTAAATTAGTTTATTTATAGTATGGGATGTAGAAAGCAAGTTTATTTGCATTACAAATGCCTAAAGTTATTAACTCTCTCATTTATGGCTGCTTTTTCTTTCCCAAGGTCTGTACCATTATGACCTCTCTGTTAAAGGCTCATAAAGAATCATAGCAAATGAAAGACCCCGTGCTATAAAACACTGAAAGCAGCTGGTGTTAGAGACCCCTTGAACTCTTTCTAACACATTTATAACAACCCTCTGGACTTTGTAATGGAGGATGTGATTTGTGCTTGTGCGTGTTGACCCGAGGGCCAGTGAGGTAATGCATGTTATATACCATTACTGTCACCTTTTTATGTGTATCAATTTTAATGTCACTAGAAAATAGAACCTGCCGTTTACATTGTGTAAATGTAAAATGACAAATAAAATCATATAAAATAAATCAGGGGTATGTTTATTGACCATATAAGCTGTCTGGGAAGTCGTATCTTAGTGAACTCAATGGTAATGTTGGATTTTTAATCAAAAGTTCATGAATTCCAATCACAAAATTTCATTGTTGGGCCCCTGAGCAAGGCCCTTAATCCTAAACTGTTCACTTTCATAAATGAGATTACTGTAATACATAGTGGATAAGGGCATCTACCAAATTCTATACATCTAATGTAAACATCTGCTGAACCTCTAAAGACACTAGTAAGATACATTTCCTGACTTAAAACAAGGCAAGCTTTGATTTTTGGACATTTCAAACATAAAAAGTTTATGAAAAATAAAATAAAACAAAAGGGAGTTTTTCATAGTCATATTCACACATTTGCTGAGGAGAGGAGTCATTCATAGTAGTGATCCCACCCGACAGTTTTACATAAACACAATATAAAATGCATGTATTTAATCTGTAAATATGCTAAAATCCAATAGGATGCTATATGATACAGTACAAATAGACTCAAATTGTAATCCAGTTAATAAATGAATTCATTGAATTATATTTCTAAAATCTATATCTAAAAATTTATGAAAAAAATTGAAAAAGAAAAAAAAAACATTATAAAAAGAGGCATTGCTCCATTGCATCATCTCAAGAATTAATGAATTCATTTCATCCACAAAAGAAGCATAAGAAATGTGTGTTTGTGTCAGTTTATCCTGCGAACCGAATTTAAATGAAAACTTTTACTAGCTATTTGTGACATAAAAAGAAAAAGAAATGGAATAAAATCAACACGTACACAACAAAATATAATTTCCATACATAGAATATGCATGTAACAATAGTAACAATAAAGTAAAATAATAAAGAGGAGAATATAGTAAAATTATTATAGCTCTAACATTTTTTAAATACAAAACATTAGCAGAAACAGTGTGACTTGTTTGGAACTTATTTTGAATACAGTATGGAATTGTGCAAGACATGTGCAATCGTTTATGTTATATACACGTCCTACATGCGCTGTCCAACAAATAAAATCCTGTTCATCCTCATCACTCCCAACAAAAACCTCATCATCTTCAGCTCTGCTACCTCCTGCTCCACCTCCTGTCTATTACTCAATGCCAATGTCTCTAAACCATACAACATCGCCACAGTCCTATAAACTTTCCCTTTCACTTTTGCAGATACTCTTCTATCACAAATCACTCCTGCTATAAAGACTAAAAATAACCTGCTATAAATAACTATATAGACTGTATAAGACTGTAGAAAGAACATTACTCATAATCTTATACTCCAGTGCTCATGTTAGTTCTCACTCTCCAGTGTTCTGTATTGTTGAAATATTTATGCTCAAACTCTTGATGTTACCCAAATGAGGATGGGTTCCCCTTTTGAGTCTGGTTCCTCTCAAGGTTTCTTCCTCATAACATCAAAGGGAGTTTTTCCTTGCCACAGTCGCCACGGCTGCTCATCAGGGATAAATACACACCATTCACCTTGACTGTTGATTTCTGTAGAGCTGCTTTAAGACAATGTCTTTTGTGAAAAGCGCTATACAAATAAACTTGACTTGACTATCACTCTTTTTCACCCACTCCACCCTGCCTGCACTCTTTTCTTCACTTCTCTAACACACTCCCCATTACTTTGCACTGTTGACCCCAGGTACCTGAACTCCTCCACCTTCTCCACCTCTTCTCCCTGTAACCGCACCACTCCACTGCCCTCCCTCTCATTCACACACATGTACTCTGTCTTACTCCCACCCTAGACTTTCATTTCTCTTCTCTCCAGCACGTATCTCCACCTCTCCAGGCTCTTGTCAACCTGCTCCCTACTCTCACTACAAATCACAATATTATCTGCAAACATCATAGTCCAGGGAAACTGCTGTCTGTCCTTGTCCATCAACCTGTTTATCACCACTGCGAACAGGAAAGGGCTCAAAGCCGATCCTTGCTGCAGTCCAACTTCCACCTTAAACAAGTCTGTTGTTCCTACTGCACACTTTAATCCTGTCACACTGTCCTCATACATGTCATGCACCACCCTCACATACTTCCTCATACGATACCACAACTCCTCGCTTGGCACTCTGTCATACGCTTTCTCTAAATCCACAAACACACAATGCAACTCCTTCTGACCTTCTCTATACTTCTCCATCAACATTCTCAACGCAAATAACGTGTCTGTTGTGCTCTTCCTCGGCTCACAGATGGTCACCTCTTCTCTCAGCCTGGCTTCCACTACTCTTTCCCATAACTACATGGTGTGACTGATCAACTTAATTCCCCTGTAGTTACTGCAGGTCTGCACATCTCCCTTATTTTTGAAGATCAGTACTAGCACACTCCTTCTCCATTCCTCAGGCATCCTCTCACCTTCCAAAATCTTGTTAAACAATCTTGTTTAAAATCTCCACTGCCATCTCCCCTAAACATCTCCATGCTTCTACCAGTATGTCATCAGGTCCTACTAATTTTCCACTCTTCATCCTCTATGCTATATACAAATCAGGCTATTCAGCATTGTACAACAAGTACCATAGTCCTAGGTGTTTTCAGGAGCAAAAGCAATTCCGCTGAGCAACATAGATTGTTCAAATGTATAAGAGGGCAACGAATTGGCCAAAATATTAGTGTCATTTTATAATCCAAGAAAACAAAAATAGCTACAAGTTAAACTACCACTTCCGGATCTTGTTTTAGCATCCAGTGGCCACTTAAACAGAATTGTTTAACCATCAGCTGAGGCGGCGCAGCCCATGCAGCAAACGAGGAGGCGTAACATCCTTACAAGACACGGCTGAAGCACAATTGGTGTTCTCGATTAATGGCGGCTCTCACCCCCTCTTTCTCTCACTATAGGCTGCAGACGGAAGATGCGGAAGAGGAATTCCCGCCGGACCCGTGCAACGCCTCTTAAGTGAGGGGGACTCATCGGCCATGCGGCAGGAAGACCCTGACTTTGATAAACCGATATTGACTGTGACAGAGTCAGCCCGCTCTTGGGACCTGAGGCATCGGAGCTCGGTGAGAACGCGGTGAGAACACCTTCTCGCGATCCAGCCACTCCTCACCTCCTTTCCTGGGCACCAGAACACTATTCCCCTTCCTTTTACCTTCACTTCTAGTCTCTAATAAAGACACTTTAACCCTAACCTAACTCTCCCGTGTCTGTGTTCAGCCCAACGGGGCGGCGAGTCGCCACAGCAGCTATAGGGTCAAGGGCCTTGCTCAAGGGCCCAGAAGTGGCAGCTTGTAAGTGAGATTACTATAGTGAGATTTAAGTGGACACCACAAGGCAATTGACACACACACACACACACACACACACACACACACACACACACACACACACACACACACACACACACACACACCCACACCCACCACTAATTTGAGTTCAGTCATTATCTCACTACCCTGCTACCGTGACTTCATACTAGCTGTTGAATTAGGGTGATTGAGAACAATCGACCTTTGACCTCTATTTTTCTTCTTCCTCTAACTGCTGATGGCTGTGTGACACACAGGTCAGCGATGTTTTCTGTTCTTTTCATATTGCTTTTCTTTCTTTGTATACTGCCAGGAACGTTATCTTTTCAAGTTCACAGAAACATCTCATGAGATCAGATCGAAAAAAATGAAATTTGTCATATGAGAAAAGTTACATCAGTCCCAAAAATAGCAACTACGTAATCTAGTTTTTTAGTCTAAGGAACCCTAGCACACACACTAACACACACACATACACACTCACACACACACACAATTGTGGACTCTAATAATACCAACCAGGAAGAAGAAATGCTAAGGCATGATCCTGTTCTTTTTGGAGCCAGCCAACCATCATTCAATAACGCTTCTCATTCAATATCACAGTGTAGCATAACACAGCGCTATCTGCCATTTTTCACATACATGAACTCTTAGACAACAATGATCGATGAGTGATTGACAGAGGTGAGAATGGAAGCCATCTTTCTCACCCAGAGAAACCAGCTTATTCGGAAGCTAATGCTTTTTTAACTCCTGGGCATTGATGTTCTAGTAATAGCTCAATAGCTACATAAGAATACGAAGAACAAAATCTACCGTTCATATATAAACACTTAAAAACTATTAGAACTACGTTTTGCATGATTAGGATTTAGTACTGTAAATACACAACATTTTAAATCTTCAGATCTTTCACCTTTTATCATTTTTTATCATTTACAAGTTTCCTGATTGTGTCTCAGGAAGCATTTATTGATAGACACTTCAAAGCAGTTTGTAAGTCTCTCTGGATAAGGGTATCTCCTGAATGCCATCCATGCAAATGTGTCCAAATGTTGTGTATTAGTTGTTCATTAGTTTGCCTGTTTATGTCTTAGTTTTTGTTGTAATATCTTGTCATCATTTTTTTGTTCTTTTGTTTCTTATTTCTATAACCAGTAATTACAAAAATGTTATGAGCAGTAAATTAGAATATGCCAAATAATGTGTGTACTAGCTTTTTTATACTTTGGGGAAAAAAAATAAACAACAAAAAAAGTACACACACACACACACACACACACACAATAGACACAAATATTGAGACCTGATATATGGCTCCCCAAACTGTTGCGTCGTTGGGGGCACACAATTGTAGAAGTTGTCCTTCTCTTGACCTAGGAGACTCAAACATGTTTCAGCATGACACTGTCCCTGTGCACAAAGCCTGCTCCATAAAGATATGGTTACATTGGTTGCATATTAAGATCTTATTGCTCTGACCTCAACCCTATTGAACATCTTTGGGATGAATTGGAACTCTGACAGCACCTCAGGCCTCCTCACCCTGCATCAGTAGTCGACTTTACTGATGAGCTTGGGGTTGAAGGAGCTCAAATCAAGACAAGTACACTTCAAAATCTTATGAAACATCTTTCCAAATGAGTGGAGGCTATTAAAAAACAAACGGGGACTAAATGTGGAATGGGATGTTCAGCGCTTTTCACAAAAGACATTGTCTCAAAGCAGCTTTACACAAATCAACAGTTAAGGTAAATGGTGTGTATTTATCCCTGATGAGCAAGCCGCTGGCGACTGTGGCAAGGAAAAACTCCCTTAGATGTTATGAGGAAGAAACCTTGAGAGGAACCGGACTCAAAAGGGGAACCCATCCTCATTTGGGTGACATCAAGAGTTTGATCATAAATCTTTCAACAATACAGAACACTGGAGAGTGAGAACTAACATGATTACTGGAGTATAAGATTATAAGTGATGTTCTTTCTGCAGTCTTATACAGTCTATATGGTTAGTAGCTCCTAGTTTTATAAGCTCAGCATCTGTGATCATCACAGCTCCAGCATCAGCTTCTCCATGCCAGAGCCTTTAAAGTGGCATAGTACATGTCCAGAAATATTGCACTGTATTTTACCCTCTAATCTAATATGATTTTTTATATTGGTACAAAAATGTCATTATAGCCAACAGGAAATACTGTGTTCTCTTTTTTTAATCTAAACTCTTGGAAAAAAACTTGGTGGCTGTCCAGCGAAAATCAAAATAACCAGCTGTATAACAATAAAACATAAATTATTAAATCCTCCCATATATTCTTTTTTTCCTCAGAAGATGTCTGAAACCCACAGCTAAATCTCCCTCAACTCTTTTGCTCCAGAAATAACTTTTACAAATTGCCAAATAACCAATCTGAAGCAAATGCCAAGGGCACCAGAGCAGAGCTCAGTAGCAGTGCTGTAAAGAAGCAAACACCTTACACTGTCTATCCAGTTCCACTTTCTAGTCACTTAACTGTCACTCTCAGAACAATCAGGAGTCACTCAGCTGCTCCCAGAGAGAATGGCAGAGGGCAGGCTGCTACAGGTGTGTTTAAGGTCATAGAGTGGTGCAGCATTTTGGTCCTATCATCACGCCTGATCACCGGGTTCCATTTTAGACAGTTAAAGCTTTTGTTACACAGACTACAACAAACAATGTACTGTATACTGATCTGAAAACACAAGTACAATGAGTGCGTGTTTTTTCCATGTGTCAGCTAGAATAAACACTGCCTACTCTAGGTGAATGTGTGTGTGTGTGTGTGTGTGTGTGTGTGTGTGTGTGTGTGTGTGTGTGTGTGTGTGTGTGTGAGAGAGAGAATGGATGACAGATGGTCACCTTTATCTGAATGTCTGAGAGAGACAGAAATGATAAGAGATTCAGAAGAAAACAGAACAACATTGTCACCTCTAAAAAACTAGACAAGTGGCTCTCATTAAAATAGCCACACTTTACGGTTTACTTTATAGAAAATTGCAATCATTATGCAAGTTATGTTTGTTTTTAAGTATGTCCAGTGATATTTATGTAGCCAGTTGCATTCAGTCGTAGTAAATCGTATGTTTTTTTTTTAAAGTATTTTCAGAATGGAAAAAAAAAACCTATAAAAAGAATAATATTTTTTTTTTTTAACAATAACCTAGTCAACAAAAATCCCTGGTGTCTTATGAGAGTGGGATAAAGTTTAACTACAAAATGGAAAATAATGACTATGACTACTCCTTCTGAATTTATGCAAGTTTTTCTAGCCTCCCTAAAACAAGACAAAATAAGAAGATTTAATTTTTTACTCTTGGTTTAAAAGGCATAGCATTAGATCAGAATAAACACATATTTCTCCCTTAACACCTGAAAACATATATTTTTTTTTATTTTCAATATAAAAAATCTAGTCATTTACCACTTGGTCATGTTTATGGGTTGTCAGTGACTGCATCAAAGATCCTGAATAGTAGTTTTTTTTTTTTTTTTATTGTTTGAGGACTTTTATTTGAACTATATACAGTATATCTATTCCTATTCATATCCCAGCGTCTTCAATGATATTGCATCCCGGGAGCAGATATGAGCCTTGATTGAGGTCCCCCAACAGAGGCAGCTCGGTGGTGTTGGGGTTTGCGCAGTAATTCAGAGCCTCAACCACTAAACTTTATGTAGGATTTATACAGAATTACAGTCTCATTATACCAAGCGGGTGAACTGAGTAGTCTTTGGAATTGATCCAAGGTCAGAGCAAGGTTGTAGCTTCCATCCTGTTAGGGGTATTTCAGTCATATGAATAAGTAACAAGAAGGACTGGATTTCTTGCTAAAAAGGAGTTGTCCTTGTCAATGCTGTTGCTGTTGTTGAGTGCTACTTGTTTTGCATATCTGATATTAGTAATGAGGTACAAATAAACTACAGAAGTGATAAAGGTCTGTTTCAAGGAGTTGCCTTTAGGCAAATAATTTACAACAGAATAAAATATGATATTTCTTTTGCATTTTCCTCTTCAGTACTTTTGGTTTGCTCAGTTCTGCTGAATAACAACATCTTACCATCATTACAGATTTTTCCAGCTTATTATTTATGGCTCTGTATATTAAGTATTGTTTACCACAATTATAATTAGAGACAATATTAATACTTAAGAATATATTACATTTAATTATTTTTAGTGTTTTATATGCATACCGTATAAATACATTCATACTGAAATGCTAAACAATTATGCATGTTTATTTCTATAAAAACAGTCTGTAAGCAAACATGTGAGCAAAAACAGTGTGACATAAGTAAATAACCCATTCGTTAACAGCGTTCTTTAAATACAGCCATTGCGCACGAAACAAACCCTTGAGAAACTTTTTATTGTCAAGATTTTAATTGCGTCTTTATGTGTATAGGTGTCTGTTTGTGTTAATACTTAATACTCGATGGTATGGTATGTGATTTTTGAGCACTTCATTCCACATTTAGTCCCAATTTGCTCTTCTAATTCCCTCCACTCTTCTGAGAAGATGTTCCACTAGATTTTAAAGTGTGCTTATGGATATTTATGTTCATCAGCCACAAGGGTATTACGAAAGACAGGTACTGATGTAGGTGAGGAGGCCTGGGGTGCAGTCAGCTCCAATTCATCCCAAAGGTGTTCAGTAGGGATGAGACCAAAGCATGTAAACCAGATCTTCAAGGAGCTTACTTTGTGCACAGGGACATTGCCATGCTGCAACAGGTTTGGGTTTCCAAGTTTAAGTGAATGCAAAATTTTATTATAGCCCATTTAAAGACATCCTGTACAATTGTGTGCCTCTAGCTTTGTGGTATATAATATATTAACAATACATGCCACTTATTACATATAATTCTATGATGTTTAAGATGTACAATATGTAAAGAAAAAAAAAGTAAAAAAAAAAGCATCATTTTAATTGTGCTGCCAAACCTGGTTAATCCCGACATTTTACACAAATACATGCAGATATGATAATAACAGGCAAACCCAAAGTACTCTGGAACTGATCTTTTACTATTCAACAAAGTCATTTGGTCCTTTGTAATATAAAAGTATATTCTGAATTACAAATCCCATTCTCACATCTTTGCCCTCTGCACCTCTCTAATAGGATGTTAGCAGCTCAGAGGAGACTGCAGATTATTGCAGTGTGGTTGATTGGATCAAAAAATAAATATCTACCCACTTTTGTACTTTTTTTTTTTTTTATCTCTCTCTCATTTTCTCACATTCTGGGCTCATTAAAAGAAACGAGCCCAAGGTTTTAAAGCTCAATTCTGGTCAAAGTATGATCCCTTCCTACATAATTCATTCGAAACCTACTGGGTACTGTTTTTTGTAGCTTATAACTGAGGAGGTGAGCAGAAACTGAAAGTGACTACATTGTAATGCCTGCACAAATATATAAACAGTGATTAACTGGTTGTCACCTGCACATTTATTTAGTGGAAAATATGTACTGCCAGAGACCAAAGGAGCTTCACTAGTGATGGGAAGTAAAGCAAAACAAAAATAAAAAAAACAAAGCAAGACGCAAAAAGATACATGACAATGTTGTCATGGGGCCACAACGAAAAGCTGCAAGGACAAGACAGTGACACAATGTCATGGTTTCCCACTTAGCATCACAGTTCCTGCAGTGACAAGATCTATCTCTCCCACATCCTGTCAGCTTTTGGTTTTCTGATTGTGTTCACCTGTTCCATGTCAGTTCTTTACATTTTTTGCTATGTATACCCTGTTGGATCTCTGGAATCTTACCATGCATTTTTTGTGTTAAAGATTGTCTAGCTCTGTTTGCTTAAATCCCAATTTGGAAGGAAAAACCGAAACAGTGATGTATGTCATGGGGCCACTGTGGCAAGCTGCAAGGACAAGGCTGTCACACATTGTCAAGGTTTAGCATCACACTTCCCATAAGGGCAAGTCTTATCACATCCTGTCAGGTTTTTTTTTTTTACATGATTGTGGTCACCTGTTAGTCCCTGATTTTTTTTTTATAAATACCCCGTTCATTTATTGTGAAATGTTCCAATGGATTTTTATATCAAGGATTTTCTGACTCTGTTTTCATGATTCAAATTTGTTGTTTTTACTTTAACTTCTTTTGACATTGATGGTGAAATGTCCTTGTTAACTTTGCCTGTGCTTGTTCCCTGCTATGAACTTGGATAATGATGTTTGGATTTGCCCCAATAAAGCACACACTGAGGTTGCCTCACTTGCCTTTCACCACACATTACAATCATATACTCGCACAGCATAACTAATTGCTTGTATACATTACATAGACTAAAAGCACCTTAACAAATCATTCTACACAATGTGATAGAAACATGATTTGGAAAGCACTGGGCTCCATCCCAGTGCAGAAGCTCTGCTCCAAATGAGGTGCTAATGATAGACTGATGCCAGTTACTGAAATAATTACTATGTAATTCCAGGAAAAAGTGCATTTCAATTACACTTTAAATTCCATTTCAAATGTCAGAATTTTAAAGTATATTTTTAATGCTTGCAAATGTCTTGACTTTGCATACGTATGTTAGGTTACATACACTCAAGAAATCAAAAGCTTTAGATTTTCCACACTGTGTGTAAATGGGGTTAAATGCCACTTCGCTGTATATGTGTGCCTCAGAAGAAAGAGAGTGCTGAGACAGAGAAAGCAAACGTGTGGCACATACGAATGTAAGAGACAGACAGCTGGGAAAAAGGCTGAGATCAATAGAGCCAGACCCTTCTCACAGTCATAGCCAAGCTTTCAAAGATAAGTCACTGATCTCTCACTGAGCTCCGCTTACAGGAGGTAAAAGAAACTCATGCATGCACATACAAAAAAGCACTCCATCTGGGAAGTCGTGCACAATGACCGACTCTCTTTATATGACTCTCAAATTCATATCTTCGTGGCATTTGCAGCATTGGCATCAACAAATCTCTTTTTTACTGAAATAGTCCATTCTTCTTCACTGGGCAACACCACTGTTCTTTTGAGGTCTTTATATTTACCCCTCATATTTGTCTATTTCTACCCTTTTACTGACTGCCTTTTCTATACTGGTCCTGTGCACAATAACGGACCAGAGATAAACAGTATTTTTCACTGGCCCCATTCAAATTCAGTCTCTTGTCCTTTCTAACTACAGCATAGCAGCCATCTTGTAATTGCCTGTCCTACAGTATATATAGTATCATCTTCACATGTATATCATTTTCCTGGTCTTAAGTAGTCCACTGCCCTTAGTAGTTCTCTATAAAAGGGGTGTTCAGGTCAAACCATGACTTTTAATTTGACAGGTATAAAAATTAATGCTGGCGGTTCTAGCCATAGTGTGTCCTATTATTAATGGGCATGGAACGGGAATGGAACTGCGGATATCTACAGAAGACTTCAAGCACAGTAAAGTGATGAGACACTCGACCGCAAAAAGATATTTGAATGGTGTAAACGTTTAAAAAGAAGGCCGTACATCAGTCAATGATGATCAAGCTCTCCTAGGATGGTTCAAGTGTACTGACAAATCTTTTTTTACTGAATTAGTTAGTTAGTTAATTGCTGGGGTAAGTGAATAAATGTAGCAGGGGAGTATGTCGAAAAATAAATGCAATTTCCACTCTTTGAAATTTGTTCTTTTACTTTATAAACTCAAAAGTCCTTGTTGGACTAGAATGTTTTTTCCATTCTTAATTGGCCCTTCCTACCCTCTCTAGCTCTCTCTACTGTTCTTTACTGACCCCTCCAATTCTTCTTTATTAAACTTTTAAAATCATCTACACCCCTCTACACCATTCATTTCTCGCCATCTGTTAAGTTTCCTCACTGGCCCCTCAAAGCATTCTTCATAGGCTGTTTCCTTTGCTGAATATACTTCATCTTTCCTGTATCACACACACAAATAAAAGAATGGACTTAGTGCCTTTTTCACTCAATTTTGCTGATCGCATTTAGCAGGTTTTCTTTACGTGGCCTAGATCTCTTTTCTTCTTTTCTGCAGTTCCCTCTTTATTTTTGGGCACATTTACACTATTTCACAGCCCCCTTCTACCATTTTAACTGACCCTCTCTACCCTTTTTACTTACCATATCAACCTTTTTTACACTGGCCCCTATCTATAATTCTATATAGTATCTGGCAACACTTCATTTGCTCACCCTATCTAACTGTTCTCACTTTCAAACATAATCTTTTGTTTCTTTTGCCATTTCTATTCTATCTCACTGGCCTTTTTTAGTCTTTTTATCACCCCTCTCTAACCGCTCTATCTATTATTATATGGCACTCTTTCGCTAGTATTTGCTGACCAAATCTACCTTATTCCATAAGCAATGTCTAGTGTTTAGTGTTTGCTGTTATATATTTTCACATATGTTATGTGCAGCAAAAACAATATCAAAGATCAAAAACTGGCTAAAAATACTTTGAAATGAACCTTATATGTGACTGACACTCTTTCTACAAAGACGTATTTATTTATTTATTTTACTTTACATCTCAATCTTTATTAATATCATGGATAAATAGGCTATTAGACCGCAGAGGGAATACAGTTTAGATGAGGTGCTGCAGAAAGAGATTTTTATAATGGCAGTAGGGTGTGGTTCAATCTTCCCTGAACTGGACACAAGCCACAGCATGAAGGGATATCACCCACTGCTCCAGCTGAGATGGTTGTAATATTTCCTGCCTCTCTATGTGGCCTGAAAGCTTTGTGGACAGATGGCAGCAGTCTGCGAGATAACCTTTGTATTGCTTTCAGACACAGAACTGCATAAATAAACACAGTAACAAATGCTTGCAAAAGTCCAAGTTGTGTTAACTTGGCATGAAGCCAATAGAGTTAGAAATAAATCCTGTAGATATCTGGATATCATCGCAAGCATTTATTTATATTACCTTCACACTGCTGATGTGGAGGAATATTTTGCGGCTCTATTTCTAGATGAAACTGTGTAGTGTTTTGTTCAGAAATAGATGCATTTTCTTTTCTTTTTTTTGCATGGGGTGATACCAGGCAGCGCCATGAAAATGCTACCAGATGGAAAGTCTAGTAAGTGAATAGAGAGATACTGTATAAGGAGTGATCATAACAATGAACAAATATCATAAACAGTGCTCTGCTATCGTGCAGGGCTTTGCGAGATGATGTACTCATAAATTATATTTATGAGCTTTGGTCAGAGTTAGACTCTCTTCTTGAATTTCATGTTTGCTGGCTGACCCATCAGATTTCAATTGAGTTCTATAGTAATTTTAATCCAAGGGTTCCCTGGTGGTCTAGTGGTTAGGATGCGGCGCTCTCACAGCTGCGGCTCGGGTTCGATCCCCGGTCGGGGAACCAACCCCAGCCACTCTCAGTGCCGGTCCCAAGCCCGGATAAATTGGGGAGAGTTGCGTTAGGAAGGGCATCCAGCGTAAAAACATGTGCCAATCAAACATGCGAAGGATCCGCTGTGGCGACCCCTAATGGGAGAAGCCGAAAGAAAGTAATTTTAAACCAAGATTTCTTGTCAAATCAAGTGAATTCATTAATTTTGCAAGCTGAAAGTGAATAAAATACATTATTATCTGCTGAAAATCTTTGAGAACATGCAGATCATGCAGCTATACCATGAAAGGTGTTTGCCCAGCCCAGGTGGATTCTGGGAAGCAGTAGGTTGTTAATCTGACAGCTTCAAGGGGAAAAAACAGTTGCAGAGACATTTGGAGGTGTCATGGATACTCATGTGCCTTCTGTTAAATGGTAGAAGGGTGAAAAGTTGATGGGATGCATGAGACGGTTCTTCTGCCATACCAAATGCAGCGGCTGTTGTATGAGGTGTCGACGGTGGGTAAAATTATTGTTATACTCTCCAGCTGTTTTGAAGCGTCTTGTAATCAGGGCTTTACAGTTCCCATACCACATGGTGAAACATCTGGTAAGCAAGCTTTCTCTTGTCCCTTTGCAGGCGAGGCAGGTGGCATCGAGAGTACAGCAGAAGTCAACTGTCATGTTCACACCAAGAAACTTCGCAGTTGTCTCACTGATGCACAGTGATGAGTGGTCTACTAGGGTCACTGAAGCCGACAATCATCTTATTCGTCTAAATCTATAGACATTGTTCATCTTCTGGTTTATCTCCTCTATGCTGACTCATCATTGTTGCTAAGGAAGTCTACGAATGAAGTGCAAATAATAATAGTAGAATATCGCATTGAACAGATCATTATATTGTCAATTGTTTTTGAATTGATAAAATTATATTCCAATGGCCTGTTAAACAAAGAATAACATTGAATTGTTGATATGATAAAGTTTTACATTCAGAAGAACTTTTGTAAAGGTAAGACTTTGCTCTTTTTCATTTCTAAGTAAAAGGCAGGATTTTCTGTCTTCTTAATTTCAAGAGAGAGATGCTTCCTACTATTATTCTTATTACTGACACTCTACAATCTATATCCAGTCCACATCCTACCAACTTCTGTTTGTTTCTTTACTGCAATCGGATTCCTTTTCTCTGTCTGCTCTCTTTTTTAACTTTGATGCCCACCCATCTTACTCGCTCCCTATTTCTTTTTCTCCATCTCTTCCTCTCTCTCTCTCTCTCTCTCTCTCTCTCTCTCTCTCTCTCTCTCTCTCTCTCTCTCTCTCTCTCTCTCTCTCTCTCTCTCTCTCTCTCTCTCTCTCTCTCTCTCTCTCTCTCTCTCTCTCTCTCTCTCTCTCTCTCTCTCTCTCTCTCTCTCTGTCTGCCACCTAATCTGTCCTTGCTTCTCAGGGGACAGGG
Source organism: Silurus aristotelis (assembly GCF_946808225.1). Taxonomy (NCBI): domain Eukaryota; kingdom Metazoa; phylum Chordata; class Actinopteri; order Siluriformes; family Siluridae; genus Silurus; species Silurus aristotelis. The sequence continues at coordinate 6,117,881 of NC_139597.1, read as the reverse complement.
GGAACATATCTATCTGAGACTAATTCCACCACAGGATGACTGTAAGATTCACAACCCCCTTGGAGAAATCCAGCCATTGCCTTATCTCTCGGTGAGCGAGTGTGTGTTGTTGCACCAAGGTGTTTGTGAAGTGGGATATAGGTTTGCTTTCTATTAGATGAGCACCCTGGTACATACTGTGCTTCTATATTCAAGAGTTGACTGTGTGTGTGTGTGTGTGTGTGTGTGTGTGTGTGTGTGTGTGTGTGTGTGTGTGTGTGTGTGTGTGTGTGTTTCTTTTTTCCAGTACAGGTAATGCTGGCTGATGAATTTTGCATGTCCTCTTCTCCGTGTCCTTCTTGGACTCCCGGTGGAAGAACCAAACAGAGACGAAACCCTTTTTTGATGCATATTGAAGTGTACTCTCTCAGGCAAGCTAACCTGGTTTTATGAATCCTTTCCCTTTCATACCCTTAGCAAAGCAAGGAAAACAGCAATTTGAATGTAAATGAGATCGCATTCATGCAATCTCTTACATGAATGCACACGTACACACAGTATGCATACACACATACACACACACATGCACGCATATCCTGTATGCATATACACACGCACATGCACACACACACACACTTTACACTGCACAAAGAGTACATTCGAAAATGAATGTGCGATGTGTAGAAATCCAAATGTAGCATTATTCTGTCATAGCTGGAGAGATGAAAGAGAGGTGCAAAAATGTTCCTCTATCCTTGTTCCGTATAGATGGTATATATTACTATCAGACAAAATACTCTATTAGCAATTTAGTTTTTTTGACGGATCTGCAGAATTCAAAGTTCTTTGACTGTACCTTCGTCCATGTCTCATTCTCCTCCTCTTTTCTCCAAACTTTCCTCTCCCACACTCCCTGCTCTCCTATTAACCCTACACACTCCAACCTCTTTTCTCTTTCCAGAATATTAACCCTAACGATCTGTCATCAGAATGATGAACCGATCCATATATCTCTGTTTTTACATCATTACTGTACACCTGCACACACACCTGCACACACACACACACACACACACACACACACACACACACACACACACACACACACACACACACTCAAACTCATTCCTGTCTACTTGAATTATTTAAAGTGGCAACGGATTACCTGAGGGAGTGCTGTCCTCATTTCATAGAGACAGGAACAAAAAGAACCTCTCAAGGGCATTCAACTTTACCCAATTACACACACACACAAACAATCACACACACGCTGATGCACACAGATTCACCTTTTTTCCACACATACTGTACGAATGTCATTTGATAGGTCATACAACATGTTTAGCAGTGTTAACATTCATGCTGAATGATGTGTGTGTGTGTGTGTGTGTGTGTGTGTGTGTGTGTGTGTGTGCGTGTGTGTCTGCTCTTGAAAAGTTTGTTTGCATTATGATTTTAGCCTTCTCTTCTCTAATTACACTCAAGCTGTTTTATTTCTAGTCATACTGCAAGAAACTCAATGTACCATGCAGTACTATCTGAAGTAAATCATTACCGAATGTCAAACAGTGGAATTGATTGATTAATATTGTTTTTTTGTTCCAAGAAAGGAAATGACCACCGGTTGACACTTATTACTAGTAACAGAATAAAACAGGAGTAAACACATGGTGTTATATGATATTAAGCACATAACAGAAACCATAGAAGAGCACTTTTAATAAAAGGATTAGTGAATAGGAAATCTGGTCAGGGTGTGCAAGGTCAGGCTGTGTGGGGTTTACAGAATCTCCAAAGGGTTTGCCACCACATGCCAAATCTGCTGACAGGATAAACAGCCCAACTCAGATAGAGAGCAGTTTCTATCTTCTCTGACTAAAAAAAAGAGGAAACGTGTGGAGCAAATGGTATAAGTTGCCAACACTTGAAACACCATTTTTCAGCCAAGGTACTACGCTTCTCCCAGTCTTTTTTGGGTTGGCAGCTAGTCCTGCCTTACATGAGTTGCCAATTACCTTCTGGAAGTACATACATTGTTTCACCTGGTTTTCCAAGAAAATTAAATATCATTGATATGAGCTGAGTCATTATACCAGCTGCAGCTTGCAGTCTATGAAAGATTAGGAAGCATCAAAGAGTCCAAAATGCATTACAGAGTATTGTAAGAGCATACTGGTCAATTGCATGTATCAATCAGAAGTATCACTGCTGCCTCACAGCTCCAGAGACTATGGTTTAAATGTTTAGTTTGGCTTATTCCCCCCTCTCAGAAACATGATGGTCCCCCCCTCAAAACATCATCATCTCAACTAGCTTCCAATTCCAACAAATTGCAATGATTTGCAAATCTTATAAACCCATGTTTCCTTTATAATTGAACATATCAAATGTTAAATTTTCAAATTGATGGCAGCAGGACGTTTCAAATAAGTAAGTGATACTAACAAGGAAGAGCTAAAAGAACATTTTGTAACTAATTAGCTTAATTAACAACAGGTCAGTAAAATGACTTGACATGACATCTTAGAGAGTCAATATTGGATGCCAATGATCTCCAGACCCTCAGATGGCACTGCAAAAACAGCCATGATTCTGTGATGGACATTTCTGCATGGACTCAGAAATACATATATACTTAATGTCTGTGAAAACAGTTGAATCCAAAATTCAAGTTCAAGCTCTATTATGCAAATGAGAAGTCATATATAAACATGATCCAGAAACATTGTCATCTGCTCTGGCTTTCACCATCTGAAAATATTTGGTGCATCATGAAACCAAAAATATGCCAAAGTAAACCAAGGACTGTTGAGCAGATAGAATCATTTGTCAGGATTTCTCACTTCCCAGATGTTTACAGATTGTTGTTAAAACTAAAGTGGATGCTACACTGTGGTAAACTTGGCCCTGTTTGAAAGAATTGTTTGAGACAAGGGTTTTTAACTTTAGATCCAGAGCTTTTGTGAGATCCAATAAGAATATATCTTGCATATCCAGTATAATCAATAAGCCTATCTTGTAATAGCTTGGTGGAAATGAGAATATTGAGAAGCTAAATTTGCTACTATCTACTTCATCCCAGATTGTTGCAATCAATACAGATGCAAAGTAAATTAGCCATGCAATTGTTGCGTTATATATTTTGGAGATTTAATGGGCATCTGGACATGTGCTAATCTGGTAAATACTGGTGCAATTTTGAAAAGGTTTTTGAAATGCACAGTATTTGTGTTTTGTATTTCTGCTCTGACGGTCAATTGAATCAGATCAAACCATTCATTCATTCATTCATTTTCTCCCGCTTATCCGTAATTCGGGTCGCGGGGGCAGCAGTCTAAGCAGGCATACCCCGCCTTCGACTGCTGCCCAATCCTCACAGCACCGTCCCTTACAGGCCCTCCTGCAGGTGGTGAGCCCACGGGAAGGCGGCCCCACGTCACGGACCTTGATATTTCCCTTGTAAGGGACCTCGGAGCATAGAGGGTAAAGGGCCTTGCTCAAGGGCCCAAGAGTGGCAGCGTGGCGATACCGGGGCTCGAACCCCAGACCTTCCGATCGGCAACCCAGCGCCTTAACCACTGGAGCCACCACTCCCCATAGATCAAACCATTCCATCTGAAAAAAAAGAAAAAAAAAACCATGCAAATAATTCTGTTATAGTGTGAATTGTCTTGAATGTGCTGTGAGACAATGGCACTGTTGCTATGGGGAAAATTATACACAAAAGGGAAGGATGGGAGCATAATATAAATAACTGGCTGGCTGACATAACTCACAACAAATTAAAAATTTGTTTTCTGTCCTCTTCTGGGGTTGATGCCAGTGTTCACTCGTGTGTGCACTAGTACATAAGCGACTTTGAGAGCTACTGTATTTCTTCACCTTCTTCATATGATATATTTAGCGAATGTGTTATTGCTTAGACATTCATTGTTTTATTCTAATTATACTGTATGATGCGCCATACTGATTTTACTAATTAGATTGTGTTTTGAGTTGTGTGCTTTCATGTGTTATAAAACTGAACAACACTTCAGTCAGTTGTATTTAGTTAGTGATTGGTTATGGTGTCTATTTATTTTAAAGTATGCTGATATAAAAAGTATCCTTCCATCTTCTATGCCACTTATCCTACACAGGCTTGGGGGGAAGCCTGGAGCTTATTCCAGGGAACTCAGGGCACAAAGCAAGGACATATTTGACAGGGTGACAATCTATTGTAAGACAAAATCACACAAACACAGACAGCAGACAGTCAAAATGCCATATCAGCCTAGAGCAACTAGGGAAGGAAACCAGATTACTTTGAGAAAAGCCTTAAAGAATAGGAAGAACAATTAAACTATCAATATGAAGAAAATATATTTCTGTATTAATATACATTATATGCAAAACCCAACCATTATGGATGCACAAGCCAGTGCACTCTTAGTGCCAGTCCCAAGCCCGGGTAAATGGGGAGGTTTGCGTTAAGAAGGGCATCCAGCGTAAAACATGTGCCAAATGAAATATGCGGATCACAAATAAGAATTTCATACCGGATTGGTCGAGGCCCGGGTTAACAACGACCGCCACAGGTATCGTTAGCCGACAGGGTACCGGTGGAAATTGGGCTACTGTTGGCCGAAGGAGGAGGAGGAGAGGAGGAAGACGTCTACAGAGATGGCAGGGAAAGGAGCAGTGTAGGAGGTTTGGGTTGGTACTTTAAATGTTGGTACTATGACGGGTAAAGGGAGAGAGGTAGCTGATATGATGGAGAGGAGAAATGTGGATTTGTTGTGTGTTCAGGAGACCAAGTGGAAAGGGAGTAAGGCCAAGAACATTGGAGGTGGGTTTAAACTGTTTTATCATTGTGTGGATGGAAAGAGAAATGGTGTAGGGGTGATCCTGAAGGAAGAGTACAGTAAGAGTGTAGTGGAGGTGAAGAGCGTTTCTGATAGGGTGATGATCGTGAAGGTGGAAGTTGAAGGGATGATGATAAATGTCATCAGTGCCTATGCTCTACAAGTTGGCTGTGAGATGGAGGAGAAGGAAAGATTCAGGAGAGCATAAGGAGAAAGAGGTTGGCAAAACAGAAGTGGGATAGACAGAGTGATGAGAAAAGTAGGCAGGAGTACAAGGAGATGCGGCAGCAGGTAAAAAGGGATGTGGCGAAAGCCAAGGAAAATGCATATGAGGAGCTGTATGAGAGGTTGAACACTAAGAAAGGAAAAAAGGATTTATACCGATTCGCCAGGCAGAGGGACCGAGCTGGGAAGGATGTACTGCAAGTTAGAGCAATAAAGGATGGAGAGGGAAATGTGTTGACTAGTGAGGAGAATGTGTTGAGAAGGTGGAGGGAGTATTTTGAGCAGCTGATGAATGAGGAAAATCAGAGAGAGAGAAGGTTGGATGATGTGGAGTTGGTGAAGCAGGATGTAGATAGGATTCGTAAGGAGAAAGTGAGAGCAGCGATTAAGAAGATGAAGAATGGAAAGTCGGTTGGACCAGATGACATACCTGTAGAAGCGTGGAGATGTTTAGGAGAGATGGCAGTGGAGTTTTTAACCAGATTGTTTAACAGGATTTTGGAAGGTGAAAAGATGCCTGAGAAATGGAGAAGGAGTGTGCTGGTACCGATCTTTAAGCATAAGGGAGATGTGCAGACCTGCAGTATCTACAGGGGAATTAAGTTGATCAGTCACACTATGAAGTTATGGGAAAGAGTACTGGAAGCCAGGCTGAGAGAAGAGGTGACCATCTGTGAGCAACAGTATGGTTTCATGCTGTGGAAGAGCACCACAGATGCCTTATTTTCTTTGAGGATGTTGATGGAGAAGTATAGAGAAGGACAGAAGGAGTTGCATTGTGTGTTTGTGGATTTAGAGAAAGCGTACGACAGAGTGCCAAGAGAGGAGTTGTGGTATTGTGTGAGGAAGTCAGGTGTGTCAGAGAAGTATGTGAGGGTGGTGCAGGACATGTATGAGGACAGTGTGATGGCAGTGAAGTGTGCAGTAGGTACGACAGACTGGTTCAGGGTGAAGGTTGGACTGCATCAAGGATCAGCCCTGAGCCCTTTCCTGTTCGCAGTGGTGATAAACAGGTTGATGGACAAGGACAGACAGCAGTTTCCCTGGACTATGATGTTTGCAGATAATATTGTGATTTGTAGTGAGAGTAGGGAGCAGGTTGACAAGAGCCTGGAGAGGTGGAGATACGTGCTGGAGAGAAGAGAAATGAAAGTCTAGGGTGGGAGTAAGACAGAGTACATGTGTGTGAATGAGAGGGAGGGCAGTGGAGTGGTGCGGTTACAGGGAGAAGAGGTGGAGAAGGTGGAGGAGTTCAGGTACCTGGGGTCAACAGTGCAAAGTAATGGAGAGTGTGTTAGAGAAGTAAAGAAAAGAGTGCAGGCAGGGTGGAGTGGGTGGAGAAGAGTGGCAGGAGTGATTTGTGATAGTAGGGTATCTGCAAGAATGAAAGGGAAAGTTTATAGGTCTGTGGTGAGACCTGCGATGTTGTATGGATTAGAGACAGTGGCATTGAGTAAAAGACAGGAGGTGGAGCTGGAGGTAGCAGAGCTGAAGATGTTAAGGTTTTCGTTGGGAGTGACGAGGATGAACAAGATTAGAAATGAGTTTATTAGAGGGACAGCGCATGTAGGATGTTTTGGTGACAAGGTGAGGGAGGCGAGATTGAGATGGTTTGGACAGGTGCAGAGGAGGGACATGAATTATATTGGTAGAAGAATGCTGAGGATGGAGTCACCAGGTAGGAGGAAAAGAGGAAGGCCAAGGAGGAGGTTCATGGATGTGGTGAGGGAAGACATGCAGGTAGTTGGTGTGAAAGAGGCAGATGTAGAGGACAGGGTGGTATGGAGACGGGTGATCCGCTGTGGCGACCCCTAATGGGAGCAGCCGAAAGAAAAAGAAGAAGATATGCAAAAAGATTTGCTAGCACCTGACCATCAGATTTGTATGTGATTTTTAAACATCTCAATCCATTACTGCTAAAATAACCTTCACACCTCTGGGAAGATGCTCAACTAGATTTTTGGGTGTTTTGTTTGTGCAAATTTTTAGAAGATTTAGGTCAGAGCTCTATAGCAGACCATTCAAGATCTTCCACTCCAAATCAGGCAAACCATATCTTCATAGAGATAAATTTGTGCACAGGGGCATTGTCTTCTGTGACAGGTTTCAGTCTTCTATTTCAAGTAAAGGAAATGACAGAAGGGAAAGACAGAAAAAAAATCCTATACAATTGTATGTGTCCATTTTTATGGAAAGAGTTCGGAAAAGAACCATATATGGCTGTAAATTCAGGTCTACCAGTACATTTGACAATATAGTATGCAGATATATATATATATATATATATATATATATATATATATATATATATATATATATATATATATATATATATATATATATATATATATATACAGTGAGGAAAATAAGTATTTGAACACTCTGCTATTTTGCAAGTTCTCCCACTTAGAAATCATGGAGGGGTCTGAAATTGTCATCGTAGGTGCATGTCCACTGTGAGAGACATAATCTAAAAAAAAAAATCCAGAAATCACAATGTATGATTTTTTAACTATTTATTTGTATGATACAGCTGCAAATAAGTATTTGAACACCTGAGAAAGTCAATGTTAATATTTGGTACAGGAGCCTTTGTTTACATTTACAAAGGTCAAACGTTTCCTGTAGTTTTTCACCAGGTTTGCACACACTGCAGGAGGGATTTTGGCCCACTCCTCCACGCAGATCTTCTCTAGATCAGTCAGGTTTCTGGCCTGTCGCTGAGAAACACGGAGCTTGAGCTCCCTCCAAAGATTCTCTATTGGGTTTAGGTCTGGAGACTGGCTAGGCCACGCCAGAACCTTGATATGCTTCTTAC
>NC_139597.1:5890015-6105015 GCF_946808225.1 Silurus aristotelis | reverse complement strand
GAATATTTTTCATCCTTTAAAGTCAAGGGCCTTGTTCAAGGGCCCTACAGCTTGGTGGCACTGGGATTTGAATTTGTGACCTTCTAATCCACGTAACCACTGAACTACCACCTCCCTGAGCTGAGCTGAGCTGAGCTGAGCTACCACATGCCGCACTCTGTGTTTAAAGAAGACTTGGATCAGATGCAAAGAACCTGTGATGTGATGTGACACTGGGGAGTGCACTGGTTGACGGGGAAACTCATGTCCATAATTTTGACAATACAATTGTTTATACTATAAAATTGTACAACTGTAAAAATAATTTTATTGTATGACTGTATTACACACATTTGGACAATTTGTTACCCAATAGTACAGCATGTTCAGATTTCAAATGCATGTCATACTCTACAGCATGAGATATTCCTTGTACGTTGCTAAAGGCAAAAATCTTTTCAGCCTGGAGAATTTCAAATGTGCTGCAATATGACTTTTTCTAAAGGAGAGCAAGAAAAAAAATTATGAAAAAAAAAGAAGCAAGAAAGAAAAGTTACCCAGGGGTTTAACAGCCCTGGCGCTATGTTGTACTCCCAGACATAAAGCAGCCCACCAGTTATATAAAGCATAGCTTGAAGTTTAAAACAAACAAGTGAATATAACACAAAGTCTGTCCCTGGGCCTTTGCCTGAAGACACACACAGTCTAATTTGAATCTAATTTGACACCGAAAAGAACAGGATTCTTATAAGAAGGATTTGTATCTCGCTTCTATTTTCTCCCACAACTATAAAAAAGTGTGAAAATATCAGCCCTCTCTCTATGTCAGAATTATGAAAGGATACATCAGAATGTTTACTGTAACAACTATATTTAATAACAAATAAAATTAATTACAAATAAGCAATTACATTAAAAAAAAAAATACATTTGTAAAATTAATTACAAAATATACATTTTTCATTAATTCCAAAATAAGTAAAATAAGCATCAATACTACTGATTAATTAACTAATTGATGAACTTAGTTATTTATAATCGAATAATATTTAGGTTTCTCTTACGACGAGAATTAATACCATGACTAAAGCAAGAAACTGAAGTAACACAATTCAATAAGCCCCCTTTTACTGCAGCCACAGCTGCACCACCCGCATACATCATCTCCAGCAGAAGCATAAATATTAACCTCATAAAATGACCCCGGGTTTTCCAGGTATTTTTGTGCATTTGTTCAGTGCAATACGGTTTTCCTGAAGATATGAGATTTAAGCAAATTGTGTGTTTTTGTGCAAATTCTATAGGAAAGAAAATGCAAACGCATAAATGGTTCTTGAAAAGCGTTTTGACTGGCCTTTCCTAATAAATATGAGCTTTTGATTCATATTTTAAAAAGAACATCTTGTAAATGTCCTTGTAAGTATATCTGCAAGCAATTCAATTTCTTCTCCTTTGTCGGCTATTGTGAAGTGAAAAATACAGCTATAAAATCCATACAAATATATTTGAGCTTTTGCAGTTTGCTACAGATGACATTTGCAAGCTCTGACGATCCAATCAAAGGACATGAAAATGCCAATGTTATTGTATGCCTGCTAAATGGCCCCAGTACCACCAACTAGAAATCTGATTGGTTAAAGCAACAGCTTCAAGTAACAAAGTGTCAATGCTAATAAAAGTCTGCAGTCTGGCTCTGATGAATCACCACTGGTATCTTATAACTTTTTTTCTTGAGTAACCTATTCTTATAATAATGTACGAATCAATAATAAAAAAATATATAATTTTCTAAAGGTCTCACTTACTAATTTACTCATTAATTATTGTGCACCTTGCAATTAGGCGAGAAAGCAAATATGCCAATATTAACACTTTCTACTAAATGAGAGGAATTGATTCTGGGTACAGAATTGTGTATTTCAGCCAACTTTGCTCTCCAAATGTTCTCACAATTAGTAAAATTATATTTGTGAAACTCCCAGAAGCCTTCAAATCATCTGTATCTATCACAATTTGTCAACTTAGACAAATAAAGAGTCACAAGGCTAATGACATTTTAGAAGGTTTTGAAAAAATTCCCAACTCAAGATGTGAAATTCTTTCTGAGCTGCTTATGAAGCATTTCTATTTTTCAGGACTTGTCCAGATGTCATTACATTCATCCAAATGGTTTGTACAAAATGTTATAATATCTTAAAGGATACATTATTTTTCTAGTAGTTGCTTATTTGATATCTATGTGGTAGCAAGGGTGTGGTCGAGAATCGAAGAATTGGTGAGTAAAGCGTGATGATTCTACCTGTTGATAAATAATGCCAGTTTAGCTACTTAATACTTGGTAGGGGCTCCTTTTTCTTTAATTACCACCTCAATTCGGCATTAAACAGAGGTGATCAGTCTTTAGCACTGCTGAGGTGGTATGGAAGCCCAGGTTTCTTTGACAGTGGCCGTCAGCTTATTTGCATTTTTTGGTCTCTTGCTTCTCATTTTCCTCTTGACAATACCACATAGATTCTCTATGGGGTTCAGGTCTGGTGGGTTTGCTGGCCAGTCAAGCACACCAACACCATGGTCATTTAACAAACTTTTAGTGCTTTTGGCAGTGTGTGCAGGTGCCAAATCCTGCTGGAAAATGCTGGGGGTCCCTTATGAGGGAAATATCAAGGTCCGTGACGTTGGAGTGACGTGGGGCCGCCTTCCCATGGGCTCACCACCTGCAGGAGGGACCGTAAGGGACGGTGCTGTGAGGATTGGGCAGCAGTCGAAGGCGGGGGCCTGCTTAGACTGCTGCCCCCGCGACCCGAATTACGGATAAGCAGAATAAAATGAATGAATGAATGAATCTCCATAAAGCTGGTCAGCAGAAGGAAGCATGAAGTTCTCTAAAACTTCCCGGTAGACGGCTGTGCTTGGACCTAATAAAAACACAGTGGACAAATATAAGCAGATGACACGACTCCCCAAACCACCACTGACTGTGCAAACTTTACACTGGACCTCAAGCAACTTGGATTCTGTGCCTCTCCTCTCTTCCTCCAGACTCTGGGACCTTGATTTCTAAATAAAATACAAATTTTTCATACCTTCAATCTGAAAAGACGACTTTGGCCCACTGAGCAACAGTCCAGCCCATTTTGTCCTATGCCCAGGTAAAACACCTCTGACGTTGTCTCTGGTTTACGAGTGGCTTGACACAAGGAATGGGTCAGTTGTAGCCCGTGGATACGTCTGTGCGTGGTGGCTCTTGAAGCACTGATTCCTGCTGCAGTCCACTCTTCGTGAATTTCCCCTAAATTCTTGAATGGGCTTTGTTTCACCTTTTTCTACCACATTTTTTCTATTCAACTTTTTATTAATGTGCTTGGATAAAGCACTCTGTAAACAGCCATTGCAGGTGTTTTGAGTTGATGAGCTGATTAGAGTGAGACACCACGAGTCTCCAATATTGAACTTTCTCACAATATAAGATATAGATAAAGATAAAGAATTTTGGGTTTTCTTTAGCTGTTAGCCAAAATCATCAAAATTAAAAGAAATAAACACTTGAAATATATCAGTATGTGTGTGATGAATCTATATAATATACAAGTTTCACTTTTTGTATTAAATTACTCTAATAAATGTATTGATATTGTAATTTATTTGGATGCACCTATTTGGAATCACTCTTCAGGAAAGATGTTTCACTAAATTTTGGAGCACAGGGGCATCGCCATGCTGGAACAGGTTTGGGTTTCCTTCCTCGTGGCACTGCATGCTTGAGATGAGCTTGTTTGTAAAGCTAAAACGGTTTGTTACAGAAAGCTTCAAGCTTCCTCTTCAATTACTAGACATAAGTACTGTATTGGTGCAAGTGTTTTTCAGACAATAAACATAGAAAAAATCTGTAATTGAACACTAAACGGTCAACAGGAAGCTTTTTGTAATCTTGCACTTTTTGTGCATTAGCCATGTAGTTGTTTGTAATAGTGTTCCTACATGGGAAGGCCTACAAAACATGAGATTCAAAGATTCTGTAGATATACTCATTTGGTGAACAGGATCTTGCTTGATCTTGCTAGATTTTTTTAACATGGGCACAATCTGGATCTGAGCTGGATAACATTGAATTGTTATTTTAACTCAAGTGTAACAATGGCAATTTTAAAGGTAGAGCCATTTCTTCACAGTCCATAACTTTCTTATTTTGGTGAATGAGAATTAGTGTGCTCATGTGTTTCTTGACCAGATGTGTTTTCACATTATCAATTCAAGCATGAAAAAAAAAACCTATTTAAGATGTCATTTGCACCTTATGTTTCCTACAATTAACTCTCAACATCATGGCAAAAGACAAATCAGATAGTCAATCATGAAATTGTTTGGTACATTGTTAGGAAGTAATAATGTACTAGTAATGGTTAATGATTAAGTAGTTCACAGCAGTGAACCCAGTCAGAAATATTTTTGATTATAAAGATCACTTTTTGGATTAATAAAAATACATTATATTAGTGTAGGTAAACAGTAGATCTATACAAGAGAACCACAAAAAGTAATTTGAGAGATTATATATATATATATATCAAATCCTTAAATTATTTCAATGTTGGCAACACTAGCTTGGAACCGGCACTAAGAGTGCACTGGCTTGTGCATCCCTACTGGCTGGGTTTGGCAACACTATCAGTTTCTTGTGAAAATAATTGAATCGTGTGTAAACTAAAAATGCTTTATATATGTACAATATACGATATCTTACAAAAGTAAGTAGACCCCTTATATTTCAGCAAACATTTTATTATATCTTCTCAAGGGACAATACTGTAGAAATGAAACTTGAGTATATTTTATATTAGTCAATGTGCAGCTTGTTTAGCAGTACAAATTTACTGTCCTCTAAAAATAAAACAACATACAGCCAATTATTTTCTAAATAACTGGCAACAAAAGTGAGTACACCCTAAATGAAGACGTCAAAACTGTGTCCAAAGTGTAAATATTTTGTGTAAGCTCCATTGTTCTCTAGCTCTGCCTTAATCCTCCTGGGTATGGAATTTACCTTTTCCGCTCTTCTATAATGACATCAGGGAGCTGCTGGATGTTAGACACATGGCACTTCTCCGTCTTCTGCTTGAGAATGCCCCACAGGTGCTCAATAGGGTTCAGGTCTGGAGTCATACTTGGCCACTCCATCACCTTCAACTTCCTCAGCAAGGCAAGATATGGGGTAGTTATTATGTTCGAAAACTGTTGTTTGGTCAAAGACATTATATGATTTTTATTTTTAAAATAAATAATGTCAAAATGTAATATCATACAACTCTTTTTGATTAATCCTGCCTTCAGTATTCTCACTCCCCATCTCACATACAGGAGAGCAGATCAGAATTATTCATGTTAGCCTTTTTTTCCTCTTAGCCCATCTGTCACTGACAGCAAGCTGACTGCAGTGACACTCAAAGTATTTATGACCATGATCAGCTAACTCTTCAGTACTGCCATATACTGTACCATCCACTAATAGTTCCTGTCACTTAGGGAACGAGGCTGACAATTCTGATCTACTGATTTACCATCCATGAAATTTTTCTCACAAATCATCTTGCTGGTGTTTGATTAGCAAGGCAAATTGCTTTTTAAGACGTTAACATGTAGAACTGCCTTAAGTTTTCTTTAGCAACATAGTTTAATATAAAATCACCAGCTTCTATGACCAATTGCATGTTAATCTTCAGGTCCTGACTAATAACCACAGTTTAACACCTGAAATGAGACTCAATAAATTTTATAGAAATTAGAATTTGATGGAAACTCTTGCCCCGAAGCACATTAAATATACTTATATATGAATATTTGGGACATGTTCAGTGATTCTGTTTCTAATTTGGTTCATTAGTACTGAATTGACAATATTCTTATAAGAAGTTAATGACTGTCTCCTGTGCAAAAAATAGAATTCTGCGAATGTTTGATGATACAGGGAAAAAGAGTCCCAAACATAAGAAGTAACAATCAGGTGTTAGCTAATAAAAACAAAAGAACTAAATCTACTTTTTACAAAGCTGTATAGGAGACAGCAGATGTTGATGTGGCTTGGCTAGATAGCGATTTAAGACATGCATGATTAGTGCAGTGATTCTGTTGCAACATTAGCTTTAAAGTTTGGAAGCCATTTGGTTTGAGCAAAGTATGCAAATGAGGAAAGAAGAGAACTGGGCAGGCTAAAGCTCTACTGCTTTGATTTCTTTCAGTTACACTGTGTCTCAAACATCATTGTCTAATCAAAGGCCATTGTGGATGTTAGTCTGGGTTGAGGGATGTAACATTTTGTTTTTGTAATGGTATCTGGAGAAAAAGGACATAAAGAGGCCCACTTCACTCAACTTAATGACAAATGTGGAATATTGTATTATGCCTGTTATACATGTTTCAAATAAAAGAGTTGCTGATGTAGTGTTTAATTATGTTAATTTTAGGATTGGCTGTGAAATGTTTTAAATTGAGCTTTTAGGAGATACTCTTTATTGACCAGCTGAAAATGACCTGCCTAAATTCAAATTTTAACAGTTCCTGGCAAAAGTGTGGGCTTTACTGTCCATTATTTAATGTTAAAATTGCTCTAAATGATAGATAGTTATAAATGATGAAGTGCCTTAAATATATATTTCCTGCATTAAACTTAAAAAAAAAAAAAAAAAAAAAAAAACATTAAATCAGTCCTGGAGCAATCCTGAAAAGTACTGGAAAGCCACATGTCTCATGAGTTTATATTTCACAATTTATGAAGATGTCATGACAAATGAGATGCTCACAAACATTTATCTGAGACTATGTCTGATCATTTTCTTCCTCCCCCTGTTTGAGAGCCACCTGCAAGACTCAGGTGGCCATTTATACAGACTGCATTCAAACTAATGGCTGACCATTGAGGCTTTTGTTATACATGTTTGGCTATAAATATTTTTTATTTTTCATATTGATGGCCAGGTAGCCAGACAAGCTATTGTTTTACAGTCATTGCCATTCCGGCCATTCCAATCCCAACAATACACACTTTTCAAGCATTTCTCTTAAAAAAAACAAACTGACGATAAAATGTATAACATCATATAAAACTGTAAAGGGAAATATATTGTAACTCACAGATGTAAAAATAGGTTTAGATTTCCCATCCCCATGCAGATCACCAGGTCACTATTGTCACTTCCCCAATAATATTTTCCTCATCGCTGCTTTGTGCAATCTCAGATAAAACTTTTTTTAATGTCCATTCTTTTCTTTGTTTTCTTATTTTTTTGTAAAGTCCAGTTAGCACGAGCTGAAAACAGCAGTGTGTGCAGAACCGAGAGCTGCATCCACTTCCTTCCATGTGTGTCAGAGTGCACATGCTGCGCTCGTTGACCACTAAGAGCTTCTAAAGAGAAATAAAACTAAGAACTCAACCACGTGAGAAATAAAAACCTCCAAACCAAAATTTTTTTTGTTTTTTAGTAGGTGGTCTCCTTTGTTTTGTAACACTATATTCTACCAACCATATTTGTCTTTTTTACGTGAAAGTTATAAACATATACAAACAATACACCCACCAAAGTACTATAATGTAAACAAAGAAATTACCATCTAAATTACAACAATATTGTTTTGTTGGACCAAAAATTCTTTATGGCATGTTGTTTAATGTACTTTCCAAATAAACCTTTTCTGGTTATGGGGATGTTAATTTCAGTCCCTACTCATTAATAAAACAAACTTGCTAAACAGTATTTCATTATTTATTTTTAGCTGTAAGTTCCATAGGGTACAAATGTAGTTAGATGATAAACAGTTTGCAATGCTTTAAACCAATATATAGTTATGAAGTGCACTATTGCACTGGAATACTGTACTGTAAAATATGTTTTAAATGGTTCTTAATAAACAATTGCTAAAAAGGCATTAATTTCCTGGCTTTATGCTGAACATTTGGATAAGTTCTGTTTAATTAAAGAACAATGTTAAAAATACATTTTTGGATTAACAGAATTCAGGTTCATTATAATGCTTTAGCTGTAGTTGAATAGTGAAAAAAATAATGTTCATCATTAATGTAAAAAATTATTACATTATAATAATATATATTTTTTAATGTTACAGGTTTTACATCTTCAGTCATGCCTAAAAACAAATTATTTTGACCTGGGTATTTCAAGTCTCTTTTTTTAATTCAGCAATGCCTGATGTATGTAGAGTACATGCAAGTTTCCATGGAACCATTCCAACATGGACACATAATATTTATGTAAAGTATGTATAATATTCGAGAAATAAGTATTATGTATTATTAAATATAAGTTGAAGTAGAATGTATTATGGCATACTTTTTACTTTTTATACAATTTAACCTTCCCTTTTGCAAATTGACATTTTCCTACAGCAGTTTGTACTTTCTTAAAGATTTAATCATTTTTACTATACTACTACTTTAACTTTATTTAATATGTTTGATCTTATATTATTAGTTATTTTTATTTAATGTTAAACTTTTGAAACAGTGGATCAGGTTTACATTTCACTGCAAGTTCTATTTATGTATATAACTTTTTGACAAATAAAAATTTTATCGTGAATTATGTACAGTAGTTGTCGTGTCTCTTTCTTTTAACTATCAGGGTACCATATACTTTACATTTCTATCTCCCATTAGACCCCACACCCCAAGGGTCTTTAATCATGCTGTGCCATCGCTGGACTAAACGTTCCCAATATTAGAAGTTCAAACTTCATAGTTCATACACTTTCATCCAATCAGAAACAAAAATGTTCTTTGCGTATTAAAATAAGTATGTAGTAAAACATGTTGTAATGTACATATTAGCTAGGACAGATTTATATAAAATTAGCTTGTGACATGATATATGATAAACACTGTAAGGCTCGAATAACGCTTACAAGAATTGACACTGGTGTCTCAGGATGGAAACTGAATTGACAGCTCTTCACAGCATGACATCTCCATGGCAAGTTTATGACTTAAGGCAGCCTTTCAACACCAAGCAGAGTGTTATCGAAAAGTCGGAATACATGCATGTCAGCATCACATTTTACAGCACGTACATTCTGCAGTCTTGTTTTTCCTGCATATACGAGTGTGCAAACAAACTCCTTCATCTCAGGATAAGCAGCTTTTTTAATCCTGCAGGCAGGCCAGGAGGTAGTGTATAAACAAATGATAACGGATGATGCTGAAGTCCCTGATGAGGCAGTGCTTCAATATATTACTGTCAGAAGCCTGCATTAGCCTGGCATGCAATTAAAACACAATTCGGGTGACAAAAGCAAAGAAAGTGTCGTAAGGGTTTATGGATTTTTGTTAAGTGTGTGTGTGTGTGTGTGTGTGTGTGTGTGTGTGTGTGTGTGTGTGTGTGTGTGTGTGTGTGTGTGTGTGTGTGCCTGCCAGAACAAACCCAGTCTGGCCGATTCATCACACCCTTTGAATCGTGATAAATTGGATTTCCGTCAGTTGTGTCAGTGACTCTTGTACAAACGCATACACACACCCACACACAACATCTTTATTACTGGAAAAAGAAAAAGTGGTCTCAGTTTCTCAAAGAAAAGACCACAATTTTACAGAATTTGAAAAATAGGCAAGGGTTGGTGTTTGTTTTTCTGAATCAATGATGGGGTGATGTGATTCTCATTATTTATAGCAAGTGAATTTAAATATACAATACATGAAAAAAAATTCTAATATTTTTAATTATAATGGTTATACAGCACCAGTGGTGTAAATTATTTCTGTAAATCTACTTTTTATTACTGTACTTAAGTCATATCTTGTCTACTTACTAGTTTTACTGAGTATCAAAGATATAAGAAACTTTTACTCTCTACTCAACTACATTCACGATTCAGTTCATGTACTTTTTACTCCATTATATTTCGCACCTCTTCTGAAGATGTCATTAAGGCTCAACACTCCCTTCCCCTCATTTTAGCACTGCTGGCCTTATTTTCCAGTCCAAAAAGAGCTAGAAAAAATTTCAAAAACTTTGAGAACCAGCTTTTGTTAAAGTTGAAAATAAATTTTGCCTCTTTCTTAGAGGTACATTAAATCACAGTTTTATTTATCTAAAATTATCTACTTTTATTTAATTTGTATAATGTATACTAACGGTTCTTATACTTTGTGACATGATACTGTAATTATATTTGTTAATTGAAGATTTCTTTTTAAAAGACTGCTTTAATTCTTTGTTTTTTATTTTTTACTAACTTGTTTATCTGATGGGTTTTTTTTGCCTGTTGAAGAGGCTGTTGTGTTGATCTTTGTTAATGCAATGTTGAAGTGTACAATTTAATCTGTATTTTAGGAAATAAAAGTTTTGCAGTAAGGTATCTGTACTTTTACTCGAGTAAAGTTTTCAGGTACTCTTTACCCCTGTGTACAGCACTGTAACTGAAGACTTCTTCAATTTATACACAAAAGCATTTTGAAGAATTCGCCATATCAGCAGCGATAAAGTACATAACAACTGTTACAACAGAAACAATAATATTTTGTAAATTATTCTAAACTTTTGCAAGTGAACATTTGTTACCGAGGTCCTGCAGTTACAAAAAAATCATCCACACATTCTGACCTGAACATTGAGTATAAAGTTGTAATATAGGAAGTATGAAGTATCATTCAAATACATGCACCAGGACTTCCAATAAAGCTGCTCTTTGTTCTGGGACATTTTTTAATTGAGTTTCATAAGCCTGTACACACACACACACACACACACACACACACACACACACACACACACACATATGCAGTCCATGGGCGTCCACTGTCATATCTCTAACCAGGGTGACAAGCTTGCAAAGATTCTATTTAGATGCTAAGCAACATCTCATCATCTACCCGACAGCACACTGGATAAAACTGTATTTTCATGTCACTGTACTTAATAACAACCCCACATTATTTGACAGATACATCCACTACAATGTTTCCACCCCCCCCCCCACCCCCCCACAAAAAGTCAAAGCACCTACACGTAAATATATCTCTTAGGTGAACAGAAGTAGCTTGACATTTCATTTTGCAATGTGAGTATTAACTTGAGCAATACTATATATCTGGTGGTCATTTGAGATGGATCTCACCTATTAAAAAACAACCACATCAGTCTTCAGAATGAAAACCCTATAATTCTTGTATTCAGCAAACACTATCATGCTCTGAGATTTGCTCAGGCTTATTTATCATTCACTGTAGATGCAGGAAATGCAGTGTGCCCCATGGAGTGAAATTGTATTTTAAGTTCATCTAAGCAAAAAACATAATACATCAAAATCATAGAAGAATGTTGTGATTACCCATTCTCTCTAGAATCGCTGTGTGTTTTCTGTTTGGAGGGTCACGTGAGAGTATTAGAAGTATGAAAACAGATTTAAATAAATTAACTTCCATTAGTCATGCTAGTTTGTCATGCTAGTCTTTTACTAGTGATTGAATATTTTATAAGCCATATGTGCATTTAATCCACCTACAAAACAAAACACAGGACATTTACAGTGTATTATAGAATTGCCTGAACCTTTTCTACCATGGATTGAATTTAGATTACTACACCATTATAAGTCACAAATGCATACAACAAAGAACACAGCATACTGTAGGTATCATGCATTCAGAATATATTAATTCAATTCAATGTTCATTCTATAGCACTTTTCACACTGGATATTGTCTTGAAAGCAGCTTTACAGAATGTAAGAATTACAGAACAATATTCACTTATATTTTATGTCATATCATCAATGTATGTAAATATTAGCTATTAATTATTATTTCTACATAACAGATAAAAGATTTGTGCTTTTCAAGCATTCGTTTCTACAAAAAAAGCAACATTTAGTAAAACGAATTTTTAAAGTAGATGTTTGAAACAAGACTCATAGCAGGAACTCTATTCAGAATGTTTTAAAAGGGACTCAAATGCTGAATTTAAAGGCATAACATTTTACCATGTTATTTCATAACATTTTTGAGATTTCTTTTTTTAATTGAAAAAAGCTGGTGTGTTAAAACTAAAAGAATCCACTAAAGAGGTCAGATACAAAATAGTAAAATTACTTGGAAACACTATGTACACAACTAAATAACACTGAATAATATAATCAATATAATTATACATTTTACTGTAGGTATACTGTTTAATGACAATACCAGTAGAGCTATTCACAATACACTGCGATTTTCTAATTCACATATCTACACTTTTAGATTTTTTAATAGACCGTTGCTTTTTTTATATGTAATATAGCCATTATCAGCAAACAAAAAAAATAAAAAAAACATTATCAATTCCCTTTTTTTTTGGGATATAATGGCAAGTGTGCAGAAACACTCTTACTGTGCTTTTATACAAAAAAGAATTCCTTTGCATTTATAATCATCTGACCATTGAATCTACCTACAAAACCTGTCCAAAATGTCCCCGAAAACCAAGAATATTCTCAGCATTAGACCATGAAAATGTCTAAGTAGGATATACTTGAGGAAGTAATAAAAAAGTTAATTTAAGTCCATAAGAAAAAAAAAAAAAATCAATATCTCAGATAAAGATACAATATGACCACAGCTTGTGATGTTTTTTCATGGCACCCAGACTCACTGGCCCTTAGAGGTCTGAGGGTGAGGCCAGCAGGCTAATATCCCCAGCTGGCTGCACAAAAGCCCCCCAGCAGTGAGGAGCCATGCTGCACAGCTGAACATGATGTAACTGAAAGGCCATTTAAATTTATTATGTAATTATAAAGCTTGCTTCTACCTGCCTGCAGTGCTAGTAGAAGAATTTAAATAGAAGGAAATAATTGAGTATCCAGTGTCTAATGTCCTTTAAACATTCCTTAACTATGTTAAGATTGTGTCTATTAACTGGCTTTACTAAACTTTATAGCTGAGTGTCAAAAAATAAATAATCAGCCGAAAAAAATCACCATTTACCATGCACAAATAAAAAAAAAAAACTACAACTAAGAAAGAGGCCCCCCTAAACAACATTTTCTATTTAATATACAGTTTAGAAGAATATTACAATCTATATTATTAAATACAACATAACACTAAGATCAAGCAACAAAAGCATGAGAACACAACGCTGATCAGAAGCAAGAATTGAGTCATTTACCACTTTAATCAGTGGTAGAGATGTGGACGTAAAACAGAGCATGTGGAACACAAAATTTTACATTTGTTTACAAAAAATTTGCACCAATTACCAACTAAAAACTGATAACAATCAGAACAATAAGACCTCCACCAGGAGAGGGCGACTTCCTTAACACCAGTAACATTTCCCAATCTATCCAAAAACATGTTATTGTTATTTATTTTATTTTAGTCCATTTTTTATATGTAATTCTATATTTGAATATTATGGGGATCGTATAACTTTAAAATAAAACGTGTTTAATTTTGTGTCGCTCAAAATAAGCATCACACCCGCCAATGTGCAACACCTGCCGATTTGTTGAGCTTTTTGTCCCCCAGGAGGCCAACCATGAATAAATCCAAAAAAAGAAAGGTTTGAGGTTCAGGAGCAAAAATCACATTAACCAGGTAAAATAAATTTTTGAATTGGATATTATTTTGCAAATATATATTTTACATTGTTCAGTGAAATAGTCTTTTTTTTATTTAGGTTGACAGCTTAATGCACGCTCCAGTACACACCATAAAAGGATGACAGCACACAGAAGCAGACAGAATTTATGGTTTGCAGCAGGTGGCTTTTTTTTTTTAAGTTTGGCTTTTCATTTCATAAATATGAGGAGGACTCAAATAGACACTGAGTATTTAATTTGAAAGTCACCTTCAACCCCGTCTTTTTTTCAGAGTTCAAAATGGTTTTTGTTGAATGCAGGAAAAAAAATAGTTTTCTTTGTAGCAGTTAATTGATTTTTAGAATTGCAACACACTATAGTTTTTTTATACATAGCATAACGCTAAAAAAACGATATATGCAGTGTTAGCTTCATTTTGGATGTCAAAAGGGTTCAGTGTTTTTGTTTCTGTAGAAATCAGGTCCAAATGGCTCTTTGAGTGTTTAAGGTTGCCCACCCGTGATCAAAGGTATCAAAGCTTAAGATCCAGCAACACAAGTAAGAAGACACAAAACTGTTTAGAGGTACTGTGATTAAAGATGTAATGAATAATATATGGATGCAAACACAAGCTTATATGCCATATAATATTTGCTTAGAATTAGTGTGCTGCTGTTTTGTACGGAAAGCATTTAAGCAATTAATTAAGGCATTACATAAGTTATTAGAAAATAATTTATTTTCAGTTGGTGTTTGTTTAGGGAGAGGGCAGATCTGTTAAATTGTAATTACTGAATCGCCAAATCTTTTTATCCACACTAATTTGCCAATGTCAACCATTTATTGTTCAAACATTATACTTTTTAAAATTTAATTTCTATTAATTTCTATTTGTATAGCGCTTTTAACAACAGACATTGTCTCAAAGCAGCTTCAGATGCTTTAGATAAAGCGGTTATAATAAAATGTATAAAAGTTGTAATAATTGTATGTTTATCCCTAATGAGCTAGCCAGCGGTGACTGGGGCAAAGAAAAGCTCCATGAGATGGCATGAGAGAGAAAACTTCAGAGGAACCAGACTCAAAAGGGAAACCATCTTCATCCGGGTGGCACTAAATGTCCATTCATTACAGTTCCATCATTGTTGAGGTGTGCAGTGAAAGACACTGAAATGCAAACTGTCGTCCTGAGCCATTGTAGTAGACTGTTGATATTAATTGCAGTCCAAATCCATCCTCAAAGTTCTGGAGATGCTCAGTAATTTAATGGATCTTTAAACTGTTGATATGGAACCATCCCCAGCTGCAAACAGTTGTCTCCAATTAAAGGGGACTCCATCCAGATGTAGAAGGTTGCGATGAATCAGGCAGGTCCAGAGAGAGGAAAATG
The DNA here is from genome assembly GCF_946808225.1 of Silurus aristotelis. Classification (NCBI taxonomy): domain Eukaryota; kingdom Metazoa; phylum Chordata; class Actinopteri; order Siluriformes; family Siluridae; genus Silurus; species Silurus aristotelis. Next base: position 6,090,083 of record NC_139597.1, on the reverse strand, counting down.
AACACTTTTTTCCCAATTACATTTACATGTAATATAGTAGAACGTCCATAAAGTTAGTTTCTGTTTTTGTTAAAGCAGCTATAAACATTTTAGTGCTTCACCAGTTACATTTTCTCACTCGCTCTTGAAGTTAAAAAAAAAAGATTGCTGCTTGTCAAGCTAAAGGAAAAAAGTCACAATATCTACAATCACACAACATTTTTTTAGGTCTGTCATACATGGCATACGTTTTTTCCTAGTGTGTAAAAAATCTGTAGGTATGCAGATGGGAGAAGAAGTATGAGAGCACATATAAGAGGTTGACAGACTGATGGTGATGGATTGCATTCCATTTCATCTGATTTAGGCTATAAGTAATGATGTGAGCGGTAATCCTGCCTCTTATCCCAACAGTCATTGTGTTTCCAATTATGCAAATAGTCACAAATTGATATAAAATGTGAGACTCTGACTCTGGATTTCATTTGAAATGATTGACTATTCCCCTTTATAATGCATAAATAAACTTTTTTTACCTTTCCCTCAAGGAAAACTTTGATTATACACACTACCACAAATAATTGACTTGGATTTCAGAAGAATTCCACAATTCCACAGAGCCAAAACTTGAGGAGATTATCCAGGCTCTTCATATTCCTATAAAATATGGAATATGTCTCTCTCATTCTTTTTTTTTTTTTTTTGTCTTTGTCATTTCACCAACCCAGCCATTAGGGGGGCACAAGCCAGTGTACTCTTAGTGCCGGTCCCAAGCCCGGGTAAATGGGGAGGGTTGTGTTAGGAAGGGCATCCAGCGTAAAACATGTGCCAAATCAAATATGCGGATCACAAATGAGAATTTCATACCGGATCGGTCGAGGCCCGGGTTAACAACGACCGCCACAGGTATCGTTAGCCGACAGGGTACCGGTGGAAATTGGGCTACTGTTGGCCGAAGGAGGAGAAGGAGAGGAGGAAGGCGTCTACAGAGACGGCAGGAAAAGGAGCAGTGTAGGAGAGTAGAGGTTCGGGTTGGTACTTTAAATGTTGGTACTATGACGGGTAAAGGGAGAGAGATAGCTGATATGATGGAGAGGAGAAAGGTAGATGTGTTGTGTGTTCAGGAGACCAAGTGGAAAGGGAGTAAAGCCAGGAACATTGGAGGTGGGTTTAAACTGTTTTATCATGGTGTGGATGGGAAGAGAAATGGTGTAGGGGTGATTCTGAAGGAAGCGTACAGTAAGAGTGTAGTCGAGGTGAAGAGAGTTTCTGATAGGGTGATGATCGTGAAGGTGGAAGTTGAAGGGATGATGATAAATGTCATCAGTGCCTATGCTCCACAAGTTGGCTGTGAGATGGAGGAGAAAGAAAGATTCTGGAGTGAATTAGATGAAGTGGTAGATGGTGTACCTAGGAAAGAACGATTGGTGATTGGGGCAGACTTTAATGGGCATGTAGGTGAAGGGAACAGAGGTGATGAGGAGGTGATGGGTAGGTATGGTTTTAAGGAGAGGAATGTGGAAGGGCAGATGGTGGTAGATTTTGCTAAAAGGATGGAAATGGCAGTGGTGAACACGTATTTTAAGAAGAAGGAGGATCATAGGGTGACGTATAAGAGTGGAGGAAGGTGCACACAGGTGGATTATCTTCTGTGTAGGAGATGCAACCTGAAGGAGATTGGAGACTGTAAGGTGTTAGCGGGGGACAGTGTAGCTAGACAGCATCGGATGGTGGTCTGTAGGATGGTTTTGGAGGCGAAGAAGAAGAGGAGGAAAGTAAGGTTTGAAAGAAGAATAAGATGGTGGAAACTGAAGGAGGAAGAGTGTAGTGTGAGGTTCAGGGAAGAGGTCAGACAGGGGCTTGGTGGTGGTGAAGAGGTGCCGGATGATTGGGCAACTACTGCAGGAGTGATGAGGGAGGCAGCTAGAAAAGTACTTGGTGTGACATCTGAAAATAGAAAGCAAGACAAGGAGACGTGGTGGTGGAATGAGGAAGTGCAGGAGAGCATTAGGGGAAAGAGATTGGCAAAACAGAAGTGGGATCGACAGAGTGATGAGAAGAGTAGGCAGGAGTACAAGGAGATGCGGCAGCAGGTTAAAAGGGATGTGGCGAAAGCCAAGGAAAATGCATATGAGGAACTGTATAAGAGGTTGGACACTAAGGAAGGAGAAAAGGATTTATACCGATTGGCCAAGCAGAGGGACCGAGCTGGGAAGGATGTACTGCAAGTTAGAGCAATAAAGGATGGAGAGGGAAATGTGTTGACTAGTGAGGAGAGTGTGTTGAGAAGATGGAGGGAATATTTTGAGCAGCTGATGAATGAGGAAAATCAGAGAGAGAGAAGGTTGGAGGATGTGGAGTTGGTGAAGCAGGATGTAGATAGGATTAGTAAGGAGGAAGTGAGAGCAGCGATTAAGAGGATGAAGAATGGAAAGTCGGTTGGACCAGATGACATACCGGTAGAAGCGTGGAGATGTTTAGGAGAGATGGCAGTGGAGTTTTTAACCAGATTGTTTAACAGGATTCTGGAAGGGGAGAGGATGCCTGAGGAATGGAGAAGGAGTGTGCTGGTACCGATCTTTAAGCATAAGGGAGATGTGCAGACCTGCAGTAACTATAGGGGAATTAAGTTGATCAGTCACACCATGAAGTTATGGGAAAGAGTAGTGGAAGCCAGGCTGAGAGAAGAGGTGACCATCTGTGAGCAACAGTATGGTTTCATGCCGAGGAAGAGCACCACAGATGCCTTATTTGCTTTGAGGATGTTGATGGAGAAGTATAGAGAAGGACAGAAGGAGCTGCATTGTGTATTTGTGGATTTAGAGAAAGCGTACGACAGGGTGCCGAGAGAGGAGTTGTGGTATTGTATGAGGAAGTCAGGTGTGTCAGAGAAGTATGTGAGGGTGGTGCAGGACATGTATGAGGACAGTGTGACGGCAGTAAAGTGTGCAGTAGGTACGACAGACTGGTTCAGGGTGAAGGTTGGACTGCATCAAGGATCGGCCCTGAGCCCTTTCCTGTTTGCAGTGGTGATGGACAGGTTGACGGACGAGGTCAGACAGGAGTCTCCCTGGACTATGATGTTTGCAGATGATATTGTGATTTGTGGTGAGAGTAGAGAGCAGGTTGAGAAGAGCCTGGAGAGGTGGAGATATGCGCTGGAGAGAAGGGGAATGAAAGTCAGTAGGAGTAAGACAGAGTACATGTGTGTGAATGAGAGGGAGGGCAGTGGAGTGATGCGGTTGCAGGGAGAAGAGGTGGAGAAGGTGGAGGAGTTCAGGTACCTGGGGTCAACAGTGCAAAGTAATGGAGAGGGTGTTAGGGAAGTAAAGAAAAGAGTGCAGGCAGGGTGGAGTGGGTGGAGAAGAGTGACAGGAGTGATTTGTGATAGAAGAGTATCTGCAAGAATGAAAGGGAAAGTTTATAGGACTGTGGTGAGACCTGCGATGTTGTATGGATTAGAGACAGTGGCATTGAGTAAAAGACAGGAGGTGGAGCTGGAGGTAGCAGAGCTGAAGATGTTGAGGTTTTCGTTGGGAGTGACGAGGATGGACAAGATTAGAAATGAGTTTATTAGAGGGACAGCACATGTACGATGTTTTGGTGACAAGGTGAGGGAGGTGAGATTGAGATGGTTTGGACATGTGCAGAGAAGGGACATGAATTATATTGGTAGAAAAATGCTGAAGATGGAGCCACCAGGTAGGAGGAAAAGAGGAAGGCCAAGGAGGAGGTTCATGGATGTGGTGAGGGAAGACATGCAGGTAGTTGGTGTAAAAGAGGCAGATATAGAGGACAGGGTGGTATGGAGACGGATGATCCGCTGTGGCGACCCCTAATGGGAGCAGCCGAAAGAAGAAGAAGAAGAAGAAGAAGAAGAAGAGTCTTTGTCATTTCACCACATATTGTGCATAGACAAAGCAGACAAGGGTTCGAATGTCATATTTGACTTTGGCCTTTTAAAGGTGAAGTCCCTTTTGTGCTAAGACTCAACTTCATGCAGGAGATGAGCCTTTAATGTGTGTCTTTTTTCTCTCACAAATGGTATGAAAAAGACTTTCCTCCAAGGCATATTCTTTTTTCCTTAGACTAAAACCATTTCTCTGCCATTCTCATCCTCCTCTTCCTGCCTCTTCACCCCACTACAAAGGCATTGGGAAAGGAAGTGAGAGAAAGTTAGCGGGTTAAAAAAAATACATGACTTACTCTAATCCATAGTGCTCATTCAAAACTCACATTAACAAATACAGTATACTGACAAAAGTATTATAACACCTGACCTGCAATTCTTCTCCAAACTACTACCTCAAAGTTGGAGACACTGTTGTATATGATGTCTATGGGTATGAGAGCATTACATTTCCGTTTACTTCATCTACAAGATCCAAACCTGTTTCAGCATGACAACGCCATTGTGCACAAAGCCAGGTCCATAAAGATATGGTTTATATGGGTTGGAGTGAAAGATCTTGAGTGACCTGCTTAAGCGCTTTGACCTCAACCCTGCTGAACATCTTTTGGAGAATGTGAACGCTGAATGCAACCCAGGACTCCACACATCACCTACATCAGTACCTGTACCCTTGTGGCTGAACGAGCACAAACCTTCAGGTTATTATAACAGCAAATGGAAACTTAATGTTAAATAGGATGTTTAAAAAGCTACATTTAATTCTGTTAAATATTTTAGCATTGACATTACTCAAATAGGTTTAATAAATTGTAGATATCTCATTGTATATGATTTATCAGACATTCACATGTTGATGAGTACTGTATGTCTACATAAATCCTATGCTTTTTTCAATTATTTTTTTTATTTGTATTGCGCTTTTTACATTGAAAATTGTCTCAATGCAGCTTTACACCAGTAAATCTGCATACTCTATTATTATGTAAGGAATCATACACATTGGGGTGTGCTGCTTGCTGTCGTAGGAAGATAATTAACAGCAGTGGTGCTATGACATACAGGTATGACATATATATATACTGTATATATGTTATGATGTTTTGACTTAATTATGTTTTTTTAGATCTTACAATGATGATGGCAATACAACAAATTCAAAATATTTTCAAAGCCGTTCATGGCTGAACACTGAAACAGAGCACATGCAGCTTCACCCTCCACTCACAAACCAGCCCTTTTCCACATGTCTACTGCCACATACATATACACTGTAAAGTTCATACAATACGGTAGTGTTAAATTGCACAAGTAAATGTATCCTATTATTTCTTTTACAGCCAGACATTTGTCTTCGAACAGGGGACATTGTCATGCTGGAACAGGTTTGGTCTAATAGGGCCAAAAGTGAAGGGGGGAAAAATGTATCATCCCCAGACATCCTATAGTCTTGTGCTACTAATAAATGGAATAGTTTTTCATGCTTTTGTTGGGTTTCCAGAGAGGTTTTTCTGAAGGTGATCTACATTATGAGCTAAATGTGCACAGGAGATACTCCACAGTGTATCCTTTTCATTGAAATTGTACCTGTGGAGACGTCCTAGTTGGAGAAAGCTTCCCTGTCAGCGATGAGGATTAACTCACAAGACACAAGGAGCTCTCTCTGCAGTCATTAACCTTTATGGTGTACTCCACACACAACCTACAGGTGATTTACAGACACACACACACACACACACACACACACACACACACACACACACACACACACACACACACATAAAGACACATTACTTGTGTGTGAGTCAAAGAGGACAGGCAACAGATGCAAAGAGATAATGTGTGAGCCACTTTGGCACAGTGTCTTAGTTTTTACAGCACATGTGTCTGTGTGTGTGTGTGTGTGTGTGTGTGTGTGTGTGTGTGTGTGTGTGTGTGTGTGTGTGTGTGTGTGTGTGTGTGTGTGTGTGCGTGCGCGCGCGTGTGTGTGTGTGTGCGTGCGTGCGTGTGTGCGTGTGTGTGTGTGTGTGTGCGTGTGTGTGTGCGTGTGTGTGTGTGTGTGTGTGTGTGTATGTCTGTGTGTGTGTGTGTGTGTGTGTGTGTGTGTGTGTGTGTGTGTTTGTGTGTGTGTGTGTGTGTGTATATTGACCAGACACACATTTACACATTTAATGAATAATAGATGTGCAAGCAGATGTTGGTGGCATTGAGGGACCTGACTGCAGTGGAGCGACCTTGGCTCATTGGTGACAGACATCATCATTGCTGTACTAACACACACACGCACACACACACACACACACACACACACACACACACACACACACACACACACACACACACACACAGCAAGAACATTTAAAAAGCACAGGTAACAGATGCAAACACAGGCTTACACAGTGGACACATTAAAGTTCATTGTATCAGGTTTTCTTCTCCACACACATGGAACCTTAAACCCATGTGTTCTGCATTTGTTTTTAGAGGTTCTATGTTATGTAAACCCAAAGCAGAAAATATGTATATAGGAGTTCAATAAAAACCTTTTTAGAAGGATATGAGTATAATACTTGTTGGTCTTGTATGAGCATTACTCAGTGGAAGTCTTCCTAATGCACAATGCTACTTCCCTCATGTTTTTATGACACCTGGCATAAACCTACATTGGCACTTATAAAGATTAATGCAACTGTTGTCAGTTGTGAAGAATGCAAGTCATACTGTATTCAATACTTTAGACAAAGAATTTTGTTATAACACTTTGTTGGCCTAATGCCAATTTATATTACAGTATTGTGGACATGACAGCTGCTCAGCGTATTATGTCAGAGGTAATAATTATGATGGTGTGACATTGTTTTTTTTTTTTTTACTGAAGTACTGTATAAATATATTGTAGCAGTGTCATAACATGGTTATAGGCATTCCGAAATCAACTGTAAAAAAATACAGATTGGAATTTTATGGAGATTGGGCCATGACACTGCCATATGCTTTCATAAATTTCTTATAAGCAATACATACAGTTTTGTAGCTAATGATCATATAAAATATACATTACATTTATCTATATCATATATTACACCGATTTGTGTACAGAAACAGTGTCATGCTGGAACAAGTAGAGGAAAGATGTTATGCTACTGCAAACAAAAACGTCCTATACAATTGTGTAACTTTGTGGTAACAGTTTAGGGAAAAATCACATATGGCTTAAAAAGTCAGGTGTCACAATATTATAATTATATTGTAATATAAAAAATTATTATTGTAATATTATAATATTTTTAGCCTGTGTAGATTTGATTAGGAAAGCATATTTAAACATACACAATCTCTCTCTCTCTCTCTCTCTCTCTCTCTCTCTCCCTCTCTCTCTCTCTCTAAGAACAAGACTGAATATATCACGTGCCCTTTATTGTCATTTAAATCCTTTACAGTGGATACAATACACAATGAAATAAACTGCATCATAACACAAGATGACACAGGGCTAAGACATAATCAGACCTACACACAAGACTACATAAAGTGCATGTGCACAAACAACAGTAACACAGTACAATAAATGCCAGCTTCCATTGCTATGCTGATGATACACAGCTGTATATTTCAGCAAAGCCAGATAAAAAAGATCAGCTTAAAAATGTTGAGGTGTGTAAAGGGCATTAGACAGTGGATGCTTGAAGTAAGCAGGTAGAAGTAAAGTTTTTGATTACGTAGCATCTCTGGGTGGTGTTTCTATCTCAGTGTGTACAGCAGTTAAAGGCTCACGTGAATAATATTACCAGGATCGCCTTCTTTCACCTTAGAAATTAGAAATATGATGTCGTTACAGGATGCAGAAAAACATTAGTGTTGCAGTGCAGTGTTCGGGACTCAGACACAGTCTCAGTGCTCAAGTCACAGCTGAAAACATATTTATTTAGTCAAGTCATTTATAAGTAGATTTTTCTTAGATAAAGGAGCAGATCTGGAGGGATCATGGATACAGAGTGTTCTTTAAACTGGGATATTTGTATGCTGTCATCCCCTCACTCTCACACGTTTACTCAGGTTTGTTGATGGTGGTGTGGTGGCGTCTCTTATCCCAGAGATCTCTCATGCCGGTGTTACCTTCTGGTTCTCCCTTTTAGTTATGCTGCCACAGCGAGTCCTGCCGGTATCCCCAACTACATAGTGTCCTAAACTTTTATACAACAATAAGGACACATAATAATCCATATACTTCTTTTCCTGTCACACTTCTCTCTCTCTCTCTCTCTCTCTCTCTCTCTCTCTCTCTCTCTCTCTCTCTCTCTTTCTCTCTCTCTCTCTCTCTCTTTCTTTCTCTCTCTCTTTTTCTCTTTCTCTTTCTCCGTTTCTGCCCCTTTTCCCTCCATGGATCTTCCCAATTCGTCCAGGCCTGCCTCTGGATAGTGTCCTCTTCGATTGGAAGCCACTCTGTGCAGCTGGGGACGGTTTCTCATCAACGCCTTGGGTGGTTCCATAAAATTCCGGAGTAAGAACAGGAGCTTTAAGGATGGATTTGGACTGTAGGTAATGTTAACAGTCTGTTACACTGACTCAGGAATACAGTTGGTTTCTGATCACCATCACTGTAACTCGCAATATCATTTATCTGTAATAAATAGACATTCGGTGCAACCCAGATGAAGATGGGTTCCCTCTTGAGTCTGGTTCTTCTCAAGGTTTCTTCCTCATGCCATCTTAGGGAGATTTTTCTTTGCCACAGTCGCCACCGGCTTGATCATCAGGGACAAACTTACACTTATAAAGAACATCTTATTCATTTTTATCACCACATTATCTGTGTAAAGTTTAGAGACAATGTTCATTGTTAAAAGCACTATACAAATAAAAATGAATTGAATTGAGAAAAAAAACAGAACAGTATGTGCAATAAATGACAGGGCAGCACTAACCATTATGGATTATGGATAATTCTGTATATGTAAACATTTTAGAGTCTTCAGCATTAGATTTATGTTAGTGTGAGTGTGTTTGTGTGTATCAGTCCAATCTCTGTGTATTGGGAGAAGAAACTGTTACACAGTTCAGTCGTGAGGGCATGCTGGTGGCTTTGTTGTTGCAGCAGGTGGTCTAAATGTTTGTGATGGAAGGAGGATGGACCGCGATGATCTTCTTTTCTGTCCTCACTACCAGTGCAGGGTCTATTACTCTGAGATAATGCAATTCCCAAACCAAGCAGTGATGCAGCTGCTCAGAATGCTCATATAAATCACAGATAAAAGGGGATTCCTTGTATATGAATATAAATATCTATAGAAATATCCTTATGAATAGATATGAATGTCCCAATACCATGCAAAGAAATATTTGTAGCACTAAACAAATACATGTGAAGATCACTCATACACTTCCTTACAGTCACAGGTGAGAAGGGTCTGTAGTATTATTTCTGAGTCCATTTGAGTTTCATTGTTTCAGACTTTTAAATAAGAGTCAGACTTATAAATGGTCAAAGGTTCATACTGCACTTTTTAGAGCTTCATGTTCCTGGTTTGAAGTTACCACCCATATGGCTATATGAAAGAAGAGGTCATGTGACTCCTTACAGAAAATACATATGAATATTCTGTTCTCTCTGAGACTGATTATTTTCAGTTTAGGCCTCAAAGGAAATGAGCAATATTAATACCTGATTCCACTTTCGTGCTCATAAATCTTCCACCCATACCTCTTCACAAGAGTCACTATTTCTTCTTTTTTTAAATGTGGTCGAGCTAATAAAATTTTTAGCATCTTCTACAGAATGCTGTATTCTCAGCCCCTGTTTAAATGCCTCCTCGAACTGAACTTCCCTGCATACAGATTTCCGGCCAAGTGTTTCTTTCTCTCCTCCCCTTTTTGTGATAGTGTGATTTTTCACCCTAAGTGAGAAACTTCCCCAGGCAAATGACTTTCATTAAAAAGCAATCGAAATGGAGCACAATTCCATTTCCAAGCCAAAAAAAAAAATGCTCTGCCTCTGCTCTATCCAGCAAGTCATAAATAGTGTCGCAGGGCCAGCAACGTTAGTTAATGGCAGCCTAATAAAATAATACTGCGGTGCCTCGACCTGATCGGAAGAGGGATCATTTTTTGACCCTCTCAATTAGAGGGAAAAACTCCTAGAGTCATGCTCTGGACTAGATTTACTCTAATCAAAGAACCTGGTCTCTCCCTTAGAGCAGGTAATTATAGATATAATTTATTTCCCATTAGTTAACGGCAATGCTTCAGAGCCACACAGTAAGCCAGCGAAACTTTCAGCATGCCCAAGGATGAAGATGAGCACAGTCTTATGTGCCTGATACATTTAGATTTTTATTTATGAACAGCATAGCCAAGCCAAATGAATAATTTGAATGCCCTCAAACTAAAGTGTTAATCAAACTTACATTTATAATGTTGTTAGGAATAATCCTTATACAAGTTTTTTACAATGCTATGAATGTGTGTTTACAAAGAAAAAACTAATGTAATTCAATTCAATTTAATTCAGTTTTTTTGTATAGCACTTTCAATAATGGACACTGTCTCAATATAGATTTAAAGAAATCAAGCAGTTATAAAGTTGTATCAAAAGTGTCTAAGTTTGATCTCTAATGAGCGAGCCAGTGGCGACTGTGGCAAAGAAAAACTCCCTGAGATGGCATGAGGAAGAAACTGTGACTGGGCAACACCGACTGTCTATTTATTACACGTCCATTATTGTTGAGGTGTGCAGTGATAGGTGCTTAAATCCAAAACTGTTCATGCAACCTTTAGTCCTGAGCCATTGTAGTACATTGTTGATATTTATCAATTGTAAAAAGATTATAAGTATAAATCTCTATCACCTCTATTCAGAATTATTAGTTGTTCTGTCTTTTGTGTTAAATATATCATTATATGCTTTTAAACATTGTAAAATTGTGCTTAATATGCAGTGTTTCTGAATCTATTATAAAGACAATAAAAGCAATATGCAGATACCCTTTAAACAAAGTGTTACCTCTGTGGTTAAGATTCGATTTCTAAACGTAAGGTCAAGCGATCTAATCCCAGCCCCACCAAGCTGAACCCTTGAGCAATGCCCTTAACCTGCATAAATGAGATAACTAGATAAGTATATCTGCAAAATGCTATGGCTGTATTTATGGCTGTGATCAAAAATATATAAAAAGATAAACTCTTTGGGCGAAGTGGTAGCACAGTGGTTAACGTTCTGGGCTACTAATCGGAAGGTTGGGGGTTTAAGCCCTGGTATCGCCAAGCTGCCACACTTGGGGCTCCTGATCAAGGCCTTCAACCCTTTGTAACATGTCTGACCCTAGCTTTTAACATTGCTAAAAAGTGCGGAAAAAGAATTTTTCTGCGCTGTAAAAAAACCGTGACAGAAATAAAACACCTTTCTTTCTTGTGATCACTCCATCCATTTTCTATATTGTTTATATTAGACAGAATCGCAGGAATCTCAAAGAACACAGGGTGCAAGGTCATGGCATATTCTCAAACACCAACTCATTGTCTATAGACAATATTTGAAATGGCGATAAGCCTATAATGCATGTCTTTGGACTAGGAAAGAAAGCCAAAATATCTAGAAAAAACACAAAGCACATCAAGTGCAGATTGGCAAATTCTAACCCTGAACCCCGAAGGTGCAAGCAATTATGCTAACATGCTATATTTACACCTACATCACCTGTATTTGAAGGTATACAGATTTACAGGAATATTCTTTTTTTAAAGGAAGAGAATTCAAACCTATTGGAAAAGCAGCAAGTAAGATTTCAAGGTGAATCTTTTTTTCCTGGAGTCTAGGCTTAAATAACAGTCTTTTGAACGGTCCACTGAGTGCTGTTGTGATCCTAAACCACTGCCTCTCGCCCTTCTATTACATACAATGCATATTTCATCTACTTCATCTCTGACATGCAATTACAGTAATGGCAGACTTTGTGGATGTGATTTGCGAATAACGTCAGCAGAAATGCTGTCTGGTGCTAACTGAGAAATATAGGTCAGGATATGAACAAGGGTTCAGCATGAATACATTGCTCTATGGGTACTGCTTTTTTAAAATCGTATTAGCTCTGCCTTGTTTTTTTCTGCCACTTACTGATCATTGTTGTGCCTTTGTCTCACCTGAATTTTTCCTTGCATTTTATTTCAGACATTGCATTTATATTTTTGCATTTTTGTTTTGTCTGCGCGAAGTCTTTCTTGCGTTGCGCTGCAGTTCTACCTTTTGCTTCTGTGCTCCTTGTTTCCATATAAAAGCAACAAAACATATTGATGCATGCTGTAATAGAAAATAATCAATGTAAGATTGGTAATATTCTTTGTACTGGGCAGCCTCACTGCTGATTATTTTCCTATTACAGCACATTGCAATTACTTTTATTATGTATACAATTATAAAGAGCCACTTAAGTAATGCAGAGGTACTATTATTTACTTTTGAATTTCACTTTGGTTTAAAAAAAAAAAAAGAAACATGCATAAATATGCTTGTGCATGCTCTGGCAGCAGCAGAGAAACATGAGCTTTTGCCAAAAACACATATCAAAATATATTTCATGACAGCTGTTTCCCAGCCTACGGCAGGCGATGCAATCTTCAATCGAATTCACAGCAGTGACATCGGTGCACATACAATAAGTACTGTAGAGCAGGATTCATATTCATATTTCAAATTTCACAGCATATGAAGAGTCAAGCCAAATGATTCCCATGCAACTTAATATTACAGCATCGCTTCAGGTTATCACTCTATAATTCAGTAAGGCTTTAGAGCAAATATGTAATTACTTTAGAAGAAAAACTGCTAGAATATTTTTTATAATAGACTTCATTACTTAGAGCTTTCAGTAGCTTATCGAAACAGTGCAGTCTAATCAGAAGGCAATTTCTGTGGTGTTTAAGCAAACATTTTTAGGCACGTTTGCCAGTAAAGTACTTAAAAATTTTTAGTAAGTAAATAACTAACTAGCTGCTTAACCTCACATGCTCATGTGATCTCTTTATTTAAATCACAATATCTTATTTGCACACCTGTTCAAGCCACAATGTTATTGTTAATGATACTTTTCTTTATATATGCTAAGTTTATCGTTTCCTTGTTTGCATTTTATAAAATTATCAACACTTGCATTCAACTCTTGATGTCACCCAAATAAGGATGGGTTTCCCTTTTGAGTCTGGTTCCTCTCAAGGTTTCTTCCTCATAGCATCTAAGGGAGTTTTTCCTTGTCACAGTCGCCACAGCTGCTCATCAGGGACAAATTCACACCATTCACCTTAACTGTTAATTTCTGTAAAGCTGCTCTGAGACAATGTCTGTTGTGAAAAGTGCTATAGAAATAAACTTGACTTGACCTTTTACTCAACCCATCCACAAATTTCTTGTTCAAAAAGTTGACCAGTTCATCTGCATTTTTAAAAATTAATAGAATAATAATAATAATAATAATAATAATAATAATTTATTTATAGTATATATTTATAGCATTTATGAGGTTACTTTGAAAGTACAACCCTTTTGCCTAATTTTTAAATCGTAAGTAAATTATTCATGCAAAAAAAAAAAAAAAATGAAACATTCAATTTAAACCACGTCTTTAAAATAACCTCATGCCAAAGCATGGATGTCCTACTGAACTCCATTTAGAGACATTGCTATTTCTATGCTATTATTTAAAAGCAATTAGATTGTTGCCTGTTACAATTTGACTCTCAGATCACAACAAAAATAAGGGGGACATAACACGCTAGCACTTTTCAAATAATAATAATTTTATACATTTTCAAGAAATCAGGATAAGTTTTAGTCAGTGTGACAGCATGTCTGTGTAACGTAGCGTAGTGGTAATGGTAACAGTCCAACTAAGACTGAAGCAACAGAAAACCCATTCTAAACCATAAAGTATTATAAATAGGAGAGTCCATCTCGAGAGAGTGCCGATGTGGCCATTACCTTTTTTTTAGCCTCCATCCGGTGGCAATTTCGCAACCCAACTTAAATTAAAGCACTATGCGAATGTAATTAATGTGTGAAGCCATAACCTCCAATCAGTCAGCCTGAAACTCACACACATTTACCAATACAGTTATAAATTAGGCCGTCACATACTTGATAAGGTTTGTATGGTTTTAGAATTATAATATATATAGTTTTATATATATATATATATACACTGTATGTATATATATATATATATATATATATATATATATATATATATATATATATATATATATATATATATATATATATATATAAGTTATAGTTATAGTAATGTTTGATACAGCTGCAAATAAGTATTTGAACTATTTCCTAACCCTCAATGACCTGTTAGTCTGCCTTTAAAATGTCCACCTCCACTACATTTATTATCATAAATTAGATGCACCTGTTTGAGGTCGTTAGCTGCATAAAGACACCTGTCCACCCCGTACAATCAGTAAGAATCCAACTACTAACATGGCCAAGACCAAAGAGCTGTCCAAAGACACTAGAGACAAAATTGTACACCTCCACAAGGCTGGAAAGGGCTACGGGGAAATTGCCAAGCAGCTTGGTGAAAAAAGGTCCACTGTTGGATCAATCATTAGAAAATGGAAGAAGCTTAACATGACTGTCAATCTCCCTCGGACTGGGGCTCCATGCAAGATCTCACCTCGTGGGGTCTCAATGATCCTAAGGAAGGTGAGAAATCAGCCCAGAACTACACGGGAGGAGCTGGTCAATGACCTGAAAAGAGCTGGGACCACCGTTTCCAAGGTTACTGTTGGTAATACACTAAGACGTCATGGTTTGAAATCATGCATGGCACGGAAGGTTCCCCTGCTTAAACCAGCACATGTCCAGGCACGTCTTAAGTTTGCCAATGACCATTTGGATGATCCAGAGGAGTCATGGGAGAAAGTCATGTGGTCAGATGAGACCAAAATAGAACTTTTGGGTCATAATTCCACTAAACGTGTTTGGAGGAAGAAGAATGATGAGTACCATCCCAAGAACACCATCCCTACTGCGAAGCATGGGGGTAGTAGCATCATGCTTTGGGGGTGTTTTTCTGCACATGGGACAGGGCGACTGCACTGTATTAAGGAGAGGATGACCGGGGCCATGTATTGCGAGATTTTGGGGAACAACCTCCTTCCCTCAGTTAGAGCATTGAAGATGGGTCGAGGCTGGGTCTTCCAACATGACAATGACCCGAAGCACACAGCCAGGATAACCAAGGAGTGGCTCTGTACGAAGCATATCAAGGTTCTGGCGTGGCCTAGCCAGTCTCCAGACCTAAACCCAATAGAGAATTTTTGGAGGGAGCTCAAACTCCGTGTTTCTCAGCGACAGGCCAGAAACCTGACTGATCTAGAGAAGATCTGTGTGGAGGAGTGGGCCAAAATCCCTCCTGCAGTGTGTGTAAACCTGGTGAAAAATTACAGAAAACGTTTGACCTCTGTAATTGCAAACAAAGGCTACTGTACCAAATATTAACATTGACTTTCTCAGGTGTTCAAATACTGTATCATACAAATAAATAGTTTAAAAATTATATATTGTAATTTCTGGATTTTTTTTTTTTTATTATGTCTCTCACAGTGGACATGCACCTACGATGACAATTTCAGACCCCTCCATGATTTCTAAGTGGGAAAACTTGCAAAATAGCAGGGTGTTCAAATACTTATTTTCCTCACTGTATATACATACATATAACATTACTATAACTATAACTTTATATATATAAATATAATAGGGGTGAAATGGTACAAAAAAATTCACATTTTACAAAAAGTTAACATTTTTAAACATATTTTATAAAAATAGAAAAAAACCTTATTATTGCAATACACTTTTTTATTATATTATTTAAATTGATTAATCAATTCCATTGGCACAAATAAAATGTATCATATAAAATGTAATACATGGAAAAAATTTTTTTTTAAAGTTTACATTTTTAAAACCACATTTGGGTATCACAGATGTGCATGTAAGTGTGTGTGTGTGTTTTAAATTTAATATAAAATTTTCTAAAGATATGTTCTTCTTAACTGTCCTACTTATTTTAGCATACTTTAACAAATGTCTTCATTTCTTCCATCCATTTATTCATTCACTCAGTCAATACGCAGAATTGTAAGGATTTTCTCCTTTTAAGAGAAATTCTTAAAGATGGACATAAAACACTTCCATAGCGCTAGCATTAGTCGCTAACCAGAAAGTGTCTATCGGCTAACGCTAACACTATAGATTTAAGATTTCTTTTTTTTATTTATTTGTCACAAACAGTTATATGCAGGATAAAACTTGGAGTGAAATTAAAAGTTGAAAAAAAGAAAAAGAAAATTTGACTCTTGAATCCCTAGTGCTAGCATTAGCTGCTAGTCACTTCCTATTGATTCTAATTCATGCATACAGAAAATAAATCTTATTTTTGGTACGGAGTAAGTAGCTACAGTGACACTGCATTAACTGAATAAAATCTGTTATACCCCTGGCATTGTTGTGTATGTTTTCAAGTTTAAAAAGAATAAAAAAATATGCTTAAAGTGCAAGGCATTAAACAAACTTGCGGTCCACCAATTTATACGTTCAAGAGAGAACTCAGATTGTTGAACTCAGACAAAAAGGATTGCATGAACCAAAAGCCCTCTACCAAAATATTTCTGTATGAATACGTGCATTGTTACACTCCTATTATAGATATATATTTAGTCTCATGATTGTGTTGAAACAATGACTACATTGCCCATCTTCCTGTCACATGACCTGCCATACATCCCTGAGCTCCCACAAATGTCCTGTGTTATCACTAAGTAGCACCCCTACCTATGTTCTGTATTCTTTAATTTGTATAGGTGTCATAGTCAAGATATTGTCTTTGTTTCCTATGTGTTGTAGCATGTTACATGTAGGTATTACAGATTATTCCCTTTGATTGCTTGAGTGCTGCATTCTGGCTCACAGTGCTACAACTCGCTTTGGAATGCCAAGCGCGTTTTGTGTTTTATGTCTCCACCTGTCTCATCATTGGTTCCTCCTCAAGAGTCTATTTATTCACAGCTGTACCCACTTTCATGTTAGTTTTATTTACATTTAAAGTTGTTTCTGTAAAATTCATGGAATTTGGCACACACTCTTATCCAGAGCGACTTAAATTAGTTTCATGTATACAACCAAGCATGGGGTTAAAGGGCCTTGCTCAGGGGCCCGAAGAGTCAGCTTGGCTTGGAAACTGAACACACAATCTTTGATGCCAAAGTCCAACGTCTTAACCAGCAAGCTATCACATTCCTTGTGTTGGTTTATAAATACCCCTTTGTTTAAGTTTTGTGTCTGCTCAGTATTACAGTCAGCTTGCTGCATATACCAAGCCTTGTGTTCCCAGATTTGATTTCATTTCTACATTCAAGCTTTCTCCAGTCTGTGTTGTTTTCTGATCGCTTGCCCAGTTGTCTGCTTGCACTATCAATAAAACATTTCTTTACCTGTTTTTTGCAACAGTATGCATGTTGTCCGTAGTTTGCCTGTTCTGTTATACATCCAGTATTTATGTTTATGAATGTAGTATTTTGTTTCTCTCGTTTTGAATCAAATCTGCACTCGCATCTGTCGTCTCCTATTTTGCTCGATGCCATGATCATGCCAGCATAATTAGAACTAGGTTTAATGCAATGATTAATGCTGTCACATTACAACATTAAATTTACACCTGAAATTCCTAAAATAGCCCTTAATTTGTTCGTAACAATCTGGTATACAGCTGATATCTTGTGCCTACATTTGAGATTTAATATACAATGCTGGACGAGTATTCTCCCAAAGGATTGTGGCATATTCTGCAGTCCATCAATCATCTACAGTACCATTCACAATCTGTTGCTGCTTTTCTCATACTCTTAACGACTGACTACATTCCATATGCTAAAGTGGTCAGTGCAGGTAACCATTTCATATTTAGAAAAGTGTAGCAGTGAGAGACGAGACGACTGACACTCCTTCCTCAGGGATTTATCGCTGTCTGCTCTCCCTCACTCTGCTTCTCTCTTTCTCTCAGATTGTTTTCTCATACAGTAAGGGGAAAAATGTATTCAGACACTATTGCTTTCGGTACTAAATATATACACTATACAGACAAAAGTATTGGGACACCTGCCTTTTTTTCCACCCATGTGTGGTTCTACCCCAAACTGTTAAAATTGGAGGCCCACAGGTACAGTATATAGCAGGGGTGGGCAATTAATTTTTACAAGGGGCCACATGAGAAACCTGAATTGTGTCAGAGGGCCACACCAACGATAATATTTTAGGGATGCACCGAAATGAAAATTCAATTCAAAAGGCAATAAAATCCATAATTTTTTGTGTTATGCCTTTTGCCTTGGCACCATCACTGGAAAACTTTCCTGCCTTTTCAAAAACGTCCTCTACAGACGGACTGCGCATGCTCGGATTGACTACTTTTCTGCGCCGCATTCTTCTCATATTTAGAATGGCAATCGGGATGTTTGGATTTCAGGTGATAAATTAATCCCGACTTGGAGAAACTGTTTGCAGATACACCCCCTCTTAAAATTTCAGCATTGCATGTTTTGCAAATCGCTCTCCGCACACCGCAGACATGTTGCTCTTATCCAGATAACCGTGTGCTGCTGCGCTTTTTTATTGCGTCATTACAATTGTGTTTCTGTCATGTTGTTTTGGTGATTTAGGTATTTCGGCAAATTTCGAAAATTTTCGGTGCATCCCTGTAATTTATGATTGGCCTCACGCGGGCCGGACAGGGACGTTCAAAGGGCCGGATGTGGCCCGCGGGCCGTAGTTTGCCCAGGTCTGGTATATAGGATGCTTTAGGATGTGTTCAATATATATCACTAAAATGTTATTTTCTATTCTTAATAATACCACTCAAAAGACTTATGTGTACATTTGAAGTGGATTATATACACTGGAAAGATACAATATGGACCAAAGTTTGTAGACATCTTACCATAAGATTGGTATGTGCTTTTTGAACATCCCATTCCACATTTAGTCCCCATTTGCTGTTATAATAAGATGTTCCACCAGATTTCTGAGTGTGGTTGTGGAGATTTGTGTTCATTCAGCAATATAGGTGTTAGTAAAGACAAGGCCTAGGGTGCAGTCAGTGTTCCAGTTCATCCAGTTGAGGTAGAGGTCAGAGCTCTATAGCAGGCCACTCAAGATCTTCCACTCCAACCCATATCTACATGAAGCTTGCTTTGTGCACAAGAGCACTGACATGCTGGAACACATTTGGGTCTTCTACAGTAGTTCAAATGAAGAATAACTTAATGCTACTGCACCCAAAGACATGGTATATAATTATGTGCCTCCATCATTGTAGTAGCAGTTTGGAGAGGAACCACACATGGCTGAAAAAGCGAGGTGTCACAATAATTTAGTTTGGTGTATATTTAAGATGTACATAACGTATGATTTATATTTAAATTGAACATTTATTAAATTATACTGATGAGCATTAAATATGACTCCAGTAAAAGTACGTCTTTTACATTTATTCTTGAATCAAAGTATTAAAGTATCCATTCTGTACTGAACTTTAGTTTCAAAAAAGTGCAAAGAATGACATATATCAGAACTATATTTTAATTGTTTCTGCCATTCGATGGTCCGTGCTCCTGCACAGCAGACCTTTTACAAAAGAGTTTTCTATATTTACAGTCACACAGTGAGAGAACTCTCACCCTTTCTTTTTATGGATTCACTTCAATGCAGCAACTAACGAAGTGTTTTTCTGAAATGTAGTAAAGTAAAAAGTATATTACGGATTAAAATGTCAGGAATTAAAACTTTCCAATAATTAAAAATATTCTAAGAAATAGTTACTTGAACAAAGTACATAAGTACATAAAAAAAGGAAAAACAAAAACTTTCTATCACTTTAAATATAGTAATATTGACACATCATCTAAACAACACAGGGTTAAAAATGGCAAAAAAAATATTGAACAGAAAATTATATATATATATATATATATATATATATATAATTTTTTTCATTACCAAATGTTAATTCATAGTGTCTAAATAGTGTTAATAGCATTGTGTTTATTATTATCTTAATTTATTCTTTTGAATACTTACATTACTTTTCATATATACACATTCACAAGCTGAAAAACCACATCTAAAACCCATTTGTAATGTTCCTGCAACTGTTCTACACGAGTAAACAAACTACTGGGTGCATGCTATACAAAAATGACATGTGCCTTACACAGTCAAGTAAACACATGCATCTGACTCAGCAAGTCAACTCAGCCATCAGATCTCATGCCTGATATGTCCCGAAACTGAAAAAAAAGGAATATTCATCTCATTCCTGCTATCAGTGCGACAGCTTGGCTGCCTCTACAGGTGTGCGTCACCTACAACAACTGTCAGAACTGTCTGACAAGCCACGCGCTCACTCATACGCCTCAATCTGCTCCTGCTGACAGCCAATTAACTGGAACACTTGAAAATCCTGCAGACGTCATCATCTTTCCAGCAGAACGCGTCTTTAGCACAGCGAAGGTGACAGCACCGATCAACGCCCAGATCAATCTAAATACTGTACAAATGACTGCGCTCCTGACATGCTGATTAGACGCTATAATCTTAGGATGCAGGTGGAATATATTAATATTAAACATAACTCTGGCAACCTAGCATGCCATACTGAATTAAGAATTTTTTTTAGCAAAGCCAGGCAGCTACTAAAACCCTGACATGACATGAATCAAAAAGCATGTACATTTTCGTTGTCTGCAAAAAGGTCAAGGACAAAAATTGACACAATTCCTCTATGTAAAGTTGATACAGACCTAATTTCATGCATCGTGCTACCAACACATGACTGGCTACTATGGTTCAAACATCCAAGCAATGATATGAGCCTTTACAGACCGTCAACAGATCTCATACTTTTTCCTTACACATTTCCTTACCTTTTACTACTGTAGAAAATTATCATCACATTTTTTCAATGCACATTTTTAAATGCAAACTGGATTTAGAAACAGAATGGTTAGGCTTAAAATACAACCATGTTTTAATGATGTAGACTTCAATACATTTCAATATCAATGTCAATATCAGTACCGATACCAATATTTTTTATAAAGAGCCATAATTATTATCACATAGACTGAAAAGAGCTAAAAACTAATTTTTACATTTAAAAAAATAAATAATATTTGTAATCATTAATTCAAAAATACCTCCTTTACAGGCTTTTGTCTCGGAAGAAGAGAGTGCTGACATTTTCCCTTGAACCTGTTTTTTCTTTTTTTGCTTTAAAAAAATGTATTTTACACGGAGCAGATAATGCAGCAATCCCCAGGATATAAAATAAGTAAGTTTGCAAGTTTGGAGCTGCGTTTCTGCAAATGGAGTTGGAGATTTGTTCAGGATTAATGGTGTCCTCAATGCTGAGAAATACATGCAATACCATCAGGAAGGTGTCTGATTGGCCAAACATTTATTCTGTAGCAGAACAACCAGGCAAACATACAGCCAATGTTATTACACTTACATTTACAATTCTTTAAAACAGTTAACTAGTGTAATGAACCTCATTAAAAAGTATCTTTAGCATAGAGAAGAACAAGGAGTCAGAGAAAGTAATAGTTTTGGCCCCCACTGAGCCCTGACCTCAACATCATCAAGTCTGGATTGTATTAAATGAAGGGACAGAAGGATTGAAGGAATCCTACATATCAAGAAGATCTGTGCTTAGTTCTCCAAGATGTTAGGAACAACCTAATGTACCTGCTGAGTTCCTTCAAAAACCGTGTGCAAGTGTACTTAGAAGAATTGATGCTGTTTTGCAGGCGAAGGGTGATCCCACCAAATACTCTTGATTAATCTTGATTTCTCTTTTGTTCATTTACTTTCCATTTTGTTAATGAATAAATATAAACTATGAACACAATTATTGCACGATACTGTATGACTGAGTGACAGAATGCTGAGTTGTTGGTACTGTAGGATGAATAATGTCACAGCAGAAGAAGAAATGTCTCCCACTCATGTCACTTCAAAAAGTTGTGCCTACATTTACAGTGGGGAAAATGCCAAACTTGGATCATCTACAGACATGGAGCCATCCAAGGGACCTGAACCTTGTCTGACAGGCTCCTTCTTGAAGGACTCCTTTCCCTTTGTGAAAAAGAAAATGAATACTGTACAACAAGGCCATTTTCTAAAGTGTACAAATGTTCTTCAGATTTCACACTCATTTTTTTCCCCTCATGATTTGTTTTTCACAAGATGAAAAAACAAGAGCTAATGCAAGAACATAATCTAATGCTATGCTGTATTTCTAAAGTCCAACTAACCTGATACCAACTTACCAAACACTTCAATTTAGCAGAATTAAATTAGCAAAATGTAACACAGAAGGTCTAAGGAGTTTAATTCTTGCATTTTTCATTTTTTCTTTTCACTTTTTGCTCAGCAATGTGAACTTTGAAAACAGCACTTTGAAAAGAAGTGTTTTTGTTCAGGGATCAAATACACAATCAAGGAGCATGACTGAGAAAAATGCTGGCTTGGGCAGGAATAAGATGCTATACAATCAAGTCTCCATGGTAACACTGAGGTTATCCAGAGTCATCCTTCTATGTAAACATCTTAATTTCGTTTGATTGATTGTGTGGATTATTGGGGATTAGCAAACTCTGATCTGAATTTCACCCCCCTCTCTTACTTTCTCTCTTTTCCTCTCTCTCTTTCCTCCCTCTCTATCTATTCCTCTCTCTCTCGCTCTCTCTCTCATTACAAAAATGCTTCTTCTTGAAGTCATAAAAAATTAATCAAAATAGCACAACAGTTTGAGGAATCAAGTGATTTTTAACACACATTTGCATACACAAAGTACAATAGTCGTCAAGTGCAAATTGCAAATTCAACAATGTCATTGTTTCAAATAAATATTTTTTTAAGGAACTCAATATTTTATATTTCATATGCCATATTTGCACAAAATCTATATCAATGTCAAATATTTGAACGGTCAGTAATAGCTTGGCGTAATGCTACGTTGAATCATGAAGTCGTCAAAACCATCTACCGTGGTTCTATGGCTGGTTTCCATAGTAACTTATCAGTGGGTGGCGCAAGCCATGTTATTTCACTTTTAAGAATAAAAATCTGTTTTATCTTACTGATGAAATGAAACATGTTGAAAGGATGGCGTCCACGTGTAAAATTCATATAATATATGCATATGCATTATATCATACAAGATGTAGAAGAAGACGCATGTGCTCATTGTCACGTTGTGCACTACTGTATCACACCCATCTTTTCTGGATATCTTCAATCATCGCTGGACAAGCCGACATCTGGTATCCAACGTTTGCTGTCACTCATGTTACTGAAAGTCGCCATGCTCTTATTGAAAATATAAAAAAACATCTCCAGTCAGTTTGTTGCTGCAAGTTGCTGTATGTGAAAACGTTTAAAATCCTTGACAATACCTCAATCTATTTTTGTGAATTTTCAATACATGTGTCAACTAAATTCCACTGAAGCCAAATCTGATCTATATACTATTTGGGAAACAGCAAATGGATAAAATTCACAAAACCAGTCTTATTTTATAATTAGAATATAGTGTTGATTATTACAACGCATTGAATTGATAAAAATTCAATAAGGACATTATATAGAAATAATTGAATAACTTAATTAAAAATAAAAGAAAAATACTATATACTACTTTTAGATTATGCAGTACAAATATAACAATATTGAGTCAAATTAAGTTGTTTTAGTTTTTATTTGTATGTATTTGTACTATTTATATAGCGTTCAACCTTACATTGAGTGTATTATGTTAAAATATTGTGTCTTCAGTTTCAGTTTTTCTTACTATTTGAAGATAGTTTGGTTTTGGATTGGTATCCCTTTTCTTGACATTTTTCAAAATGTTATTAATAAGAAAAAAATTTTATTGTTACATATACACGAAAGCACAGTGAATTTCTTTCTTCACATATCCCAGTTTGCTCAGAAGCTGGGGTCAGAGCGCAGGGTCAGCCATGATACGCACCCCTGGAGCACAGAGGGTTAAGGGCCTTGCTCAACGGCCCAAGACTGGCATCTTGGCTATACGAGGGCTTGAACCCCCAACCTTCTGATCAGTAACCCAGCACCTTAACCACTGAACTACTCCCCCTAACATAATGAACAGAAGTATATTACGATTTCAGAGCCCACCAACCACCAAGCTGCCACTACTGAGCAAGACCCTGATGCATGAACTGCTCAGCTGTACAGTATGCATGAGTTTTTGCCCTTATCTAGCTTTCAAATTCCACAAAATGTAAATATAAAAGGATGCAAGTGTGGAGTACTTTATTTAATATGAAACGCAAGCATACACGAAGACTAAGACTATAAAACTTAGATGTAAACTAGACAGACATTAGGCAAATGCATTACATCATAATGTACAAATGGATGCAAACAGCCATGTGACATGATTGTCATAATCAGGTGAGACATACAGTATTGGCTTAGAGAAATTTAGGATAAATATAAAATAAGAAGATATTTTGAAAAATATATTACGAAAAACATGGACTACCTGAAAACATAAATCAATTATAAACTATAATATGAATGAACTCTTAGTATAATGAGATAAAAAATAAATATAAATTTAATTGACGATGTCTAATAATGTTGAGATACTGCACTAAAGGGATGAGAAAACCTTTTTTGATTTCAGATGAATAGAGATGCTCTGTAGGGGATAGTAAAAAAAGTCAAAAGCAGTTTAATGCAGCTATAAAAAAAAAATGCTTTGTGTGTGTGTGTGTGTGTGTGTGTGTGTGTGTGTGTGTGTGTGTGCACGTGTGTCTGTGGAATAGTAACAGCCTGCTGAGAAAGTCAATGGAAAGTATCGATGGTCCACTGAAAACCTACTCTTCCCTCTGAGAGCTGTAAGAACATTTTCTCAAACTAGAGGTGATTAAACACGTAGCGATTTGGAACAAATACTAATTTAATAAAATTTCCTCCCGCAGGAAAAGCTGAGGAAGAAAGATGGAGAACAGGGTGACAGAAATGTCGGTCGACTACTAGCCCGTGGGAAAGAGTATTAAAGCAGGATTAATGACTGATGATTTCTCTCACAGAGGACTGACGGTGTGAAAGACCTCCTGCACGTGTTCTCAGAAAACGCCGGGGTGCCACGTAGGATATTAATCGTACAAGTTGAATTGTGTATCGGCACGTTTCATTGAAACGGTTTAATGGGATTCATATACTACAACTTATGTAGGTTTGGAGGATCTATAGTACTAATTATTTGCATCTCTGCCGCTATTCATATCAGCATTAATTTAAGCAAGTGGCAAACCATTAATGCCACTCCTGGGTTTTGTACTGGAATCACTTTGAATGCCAATTCTATGTTTGCATGAAAAACACTGGTGAATTGGGAATGAAAGTCAAGTCAAGTTTATTTCTATAGCGCTTTTCACAATGGACATTGTCTTAAAGCAGCTTTACAGAATTTAGGAGTATTGGGTGAACAATGTGTATTTATCCCTGATGAGCAGCCATGGCGATGGTGGCAAGGAAAAACTCCTTACATGTTATGAGGAAGAAACCTTAAGAGGAACCAGACTCAAAAGGGGAACCCATCCTCATTTGGGTGACATCAAGAGTGTGATTATAGTCTTTAAACAATACAGAACACTAAAGAGTGAGAACTAACATGAGCACTGGAATATAATATAAGATTATATATAAGATTATGAGTAATGCCCTTTCTACAGTTTTATACAGTCAGTTGACTTTGTGGAACCAGGAGCTAACAAGCAACTCATAAAACAGCTCAACATTTGAGATCATCATAGATCCAACACCAGCTGCTCCATGCCAGAGCCTTTAAACACTCAAAGAGGTCCAGTGTCAAAACTCCGCATGAGGTGGAATCCAAATAGTGCTGGTATGTCTCTAGATGGTTCTGGATGTTTGCGAGGTCGGCATGTACTCCTTTAAAGGTCCATAATCTTCATTAAGTGTGACTGGAGCTGGCACAACCTCAGGATGCCTCGGGATGATGTTGTTGATGTTATGTGTGTGTTTCACAGTTTTGCCACTAATCTGTTTGTTTATGAGGGTTTATTCTTGTACTGCAAGGAAGTGATAACTCATTGGTGAAGAGTTTAGACTTCTGATAAGAATGTCACGAGTGGAAATCTCAGCACCACCCACTGCTGAGCCCCTGAGCAAAGTCCTTATCCTTAAATGCTCAGTTGTAATTTTCAAGATTCAAGAGTTTACTATCATACTGTATGTAGAGGAAAATGTGTTACATCATACAGTGTAGTTCCTACCCTGTTAATCCTGCAGCATCTTTAATAAATTATAAGGGCATAAGGAAGAAATAGTTCCAAGACAAATTACAAGTTCTGACGGAAGTGTGTGCATATGTAAGAAGTGTACAGTGTGAAATGCAAATCTGGAACATATGCATTTGCAAAGTACTGCAGAGGTGGATTGGGTCCATGTTGTTGATATCAAGGGGTGAATATGTGAGTGTGCAAAGTATACAAAGGAAGTCTGTAGTCTATGTTGTTATTGAAGTGTAGGATAAATATAAAAAGATATTTAAAAAATATAGAAATTTTCTCTATTGAAAATAAATATATAAATGATTACCGTATTTTCCGGACTATAAGCCGCTACTTTTTTCCCACGTTTTGAACCCCGCGGCTTAAACAACGAAGCGGCTAATTTATGTATTTTTTCTGGGTTTTTCTTGGTTTCACAAACTTCAAGCCAAAAAACTGAGCGACATAACATTAGACAGTGAAATTTCCGAACGGAAACGAAAAAACGCACCTCACCTGTGTTCTGAGCTTTTTTTTTTAAACACATGACGATTCCAAAAGATAAACTCCCGAGAGAAATAGTTGTGAAAGGAAAGAGGAAGACATTGAACAATGACTTTCTTGGTCGGCTACTGTTTAGATACAAGCCGTTGTAACGCGTTGAGTCTGGGTGAAGGAAGAGCTCGCTAACTCCAGTTGCAACAGAAATCATATAAGCACAGACAGGTTTCCAAAACTCGTGCTTTTTTATTTTTCTTGGCAACAGCGTTACAGGTTAGACAAAGAAACTTAAAAATGAGCATCAGAAAATAATAAGGACATCATCCTCAGTTTCCACACATGCAGTAATAGCAGAAAAATGCAGTGGCAGGCTGTTCCCCAAATTCCGCTATGCTCCTAAAGGAAGCGCAACATATTTCACCCGTTACACCGTGTAACGTGTCTTTCATTAAAGCCTGTGTAAAGTACATTAGTGTAGACACCTGCGGCTTATAGACAGGTGCGGCTTATTTATGTTAAAAATAAAAATATTTGTAAAATTCAGTGGGTGCGGCTTATATATGGGTGCGCTATATAGTGCGGAAATTACGGTTACTCAAATACCTCTCTTGGAATAATGACATTTGAACCACAAGAAAATATCATTGATAATGATCAGTTTAATTGATTATGTCTTGAAATTTAAATGTTAA
This sequence comes from Silurus aristotelis, assembly GCF_946808225.1. Lineage (NCBI taxonomy): Eukaryota > Metazoa > Chordata > Actinopteri > Siluriformes > Siluridae > Silurus > Silurus aristotelis. The sequence continues at coordinate 6,062,615 of NC_139597.1, read as the reverse complement.
GTTATTACACAAAAGGAATTGCAAGCTGTTTTGTGCAATGAGCACTGGCAGTTGGGAACTGTTGGGAAGTCCAGGGCCATCATCCTGACAAAGAAGTGTATTAGAGTAAAGAAATGAAGGTAATTCTATAGTTTACATTTATAATACTGTTTTGATTTTATATTCCTTATTATAATTTTTTTATACTATAGTTTAATTCCCAAAACAGTCAATAATAGCATGTCACTACATGTTGCATTATGTATGGATGTGTATGTGACAAATACTATTTTGTAAGATGTAGGCCAGTGGTTAAGACATTGGACCTCTGAAGGTTGAGTTCCAGTTCCATCTTCCAGTGCCAAGCTGCCACTGCTGGGCCTCTGAGCAAGGACATTAACCCACATTTGCTTGCTTGTATCAATGGGATAAGTGTAGGTCACTCTGGATAAGGTTATCTGACAAAATGATGTCAGTTTGATGTATTATCTTATTTCTAGAGAAGGATGAAAACATGAATAAAATAGTTGGGCACCATTTTGTTTTGCTTCCAAATCATTCACAAAACCTACAGTATTTGCATGCAGATAGTTGAGTTGAAATTCTGGTATTATGTTTAATATCAAAACCTGTGTCTATGTTGTAACCCAAGTTTTCCAGATTTCTCTTAAAAAGCACTGTCAGAAATTAGGATTTTTAGTAGTATCTAAACCCTTACTTTTAAAAACAAGCTCTTGCCTTTCAAATTCTGTAATAGAAAACATGGACTAAACAAGCAGAATCATGTATTTTTTCATATTAATATGTGTTTAAAATGAAACAACTTTAAAATAAAGAAAAAAAGTATGGTAGTATTTGAATTGGAAGCATTGGACCGAACAAATAATTAGAGTCTAGCAATTATATTGCTGTATAATAGTTCCAGGTTGTAATTCTGGATAGAAGAATTACACAGAAATTGTTCTTTCTGCAAGTACAGGCATCGAGTACAGAATGTAATGCACAACAGGCTCCTTATTCATTATCAACTTGCTAATAAAGTAGCAGTCAATCCAGCACATCATAATATTTGGACAATATACTACATTATGTAAAGTGTGAAGCCTAAGCAGAGGGGGAAAAACAGAAAAACTGTATGTACTTGATTTTGTGACCCTTTTACACAGTTTTTTATTGTTCAATTCTTGATTAGCATCCTTATTTAAATTGCCTGTTGCCTGTAGTCTGATGTGAATTGAGTGCCATGTATCAATAGCACTTGTTTCATTCGCCTGTTTAATGCCTATTAGCTGACAAAATGTAGGTTTGAGATATAAATACAATCTATAATGTTTTACATTTAATTTATTTGATGTGTGTAATAGGACTGTTCCTGTTAATCTAAATGCCAATGCACACAATGCCTCAATTAATACATTATTCATGAACTCTAAAATGCTCAGCTTCCCAAACAATAAAAGCCTGTCTTCATAAAGCAGTGTGAGCCCATAACTGAAAATATTGCAAGCAGACCAAAATCCACTAGTGAATGTCTTCTTGCACTTTGGCCACAAGCTGAACATAAGAACTGTCACTCTTTGACATATAACGTATGTCTAAGGCTACAAAAGCCACTGAACTCCGCCATCTCAGCCTCTTCCTTTATTCCCGCTGGAATAGGCTTGAATTTCCATTGTTGGTGACAGGATTCAATGCAGCTCGCCTCTGAAGGGAACTCAAGCCTGAAAATCCTTTGAAGGCAAATCCGTTTTATAGATTTACTCTATCTGATTTGTTTTAAACCAGACGTTTCTGCCAACAAGCGATTTCCTTATCGCATGAAATATTAATGCATGTAGCAACAAACTTTATAAACGGGCAGAAATCAGAGGCAGAAGGATACATCTCTTTAGATCTCGGTGTACACATCTTGTTTTTGATGCCAAATATTCACTCATTAAATCATTTTTTTTTTTTTTTATAAAATCTCATATATCAGAACATGAACTTTGCACAGATGATATTCTCATGCCATCTAGGGCAGCACCTGAGTGCAAGAAAAAGTAAGCATCCTGATTTTCAATTTTGCCCTGTATTTTTTTTACCCAATGCTAGACCTGTAACTAAAAGCAGTAAACTAAATCCTTTGTGTGAAGGTACAAAAAACTTTATTAAATGCAATTCAGAATGATGCTGCCATGATTCACATGCACGTGCGTGAACACACAAGCACGCACACACACACACACACACACACACACACACACACACACACACACACACATCAGATACTCAGCTCAATTCCCATTCTCCATCAGTTCCACTGGCTGAATGTGTCATCCTCCATTAAATCAACCTTGTACTTCTTCCAGTCGAGTATATTTCTCCGGGTGCATGTTCTCGCTGCATTTACTTTCGAGACCTCACCAGATTTCTCTTGTTAGGCCTCTAATTAAAAACAAATCTGTTATTCAGAATGAGCGGATAATGTTTTCTAATCAGGTAAAATTATAGCAGATACGAATAAAAGTCCATTATTTGTTTTTTATTATTTTTTTTTTTTTTCAGATTTGAAGCTCAGAGAACATTGCAACATTATACTGTAACCATCTATTCAAGTTCAGGGTGGGTTGAATGAGGATGTTAGTTTGCATAGATTTTGTAAAATATAGACTAACCATCTACATTTGCTACATAAGCAATATTTTAAAAAGTTCTCCTATGCATTTGGGGACTTGAGTGATATAGCTGAGGTTGAGGAACTGTCAAGTCAAGAAATCATCCACCATGCTGATTAGGCTTTATAAGTGTGCTTTGCAAGCAACACATGTTATTTCTGCCTCTCAGAACCAACTGCTGTTCACTGTCAGCCTTGAATACACTCAGACATGGAATGGCACCAACAGTAATTGATAATGGTTATGGTTTTAATTCAAGAATGTTTATATGGTTAAAAGCGAAGAAGAAGAGATAATGAGTTATGTGATTTTTTTAAGTGAAAAGACTATAAACAACAAAATAAAGGCAAGTTGGAAGAAACCTTGAAGTGACGTGAAGCCACATATGTTGCTTAGCAATACAGTTTAATTAGCATTTTTCACATATTTAAATCAGTTTGTAAATGTCAACCACAGTAAAGAAAAATGTTACTATATGTATACTACAGTATATGTATATACACCATTTAGACATAACAGTGCATGACAGTTTAAGCAAATGAGGTCAGGTTTTGAAAGCTTGAAAACTCGTGCAAGGTTGATGATCTGAGTAAATTTGACAAGTTTGTAAGACAATCTCCAAATACAAGTGGTCTTAACCTAAGACCTGAGCTTTGGTTTGGCTTGCATTTTAGATTTCTTCCAGTTATTTGGGGTAAACCAATAATTATAATAACCATATATTTTCTTTGAACATGAAGCTCTTCTTGGAAAAAAATGGTCACTTATGTGGACACTCGGTCTGTATCTACAGAAAACAATAAAGACACCATTGTGCACAATGTCCACGTATGTGGACACCCAGGTCGTAGGAGGTTAAAGGTTGTATCTTTCATATGCAGCAGTGAGCACCAACCAAAAATGTGCCAAAGTAGGACAACCGGCAAAAGAAACATGGGCACCCGAAGCTCACTGATGTCTATATTCTTGCCAACCATTTGGACCCTGATTTTATCAGACCCTAGAGTGGTGTTGGGGAGTCCATGCTATGAGTCAGAGCTGTTTCAACAGAACAAGAAAGACCTACACAACATTAGGCAGGTCGTTTTAATGTTATGGCTGGTTGGTGCAAAAGTTTGATATATAAATTCTTGAGCTCAGTCAATTCATTAATTAATGCATAAAGATTAATTGTCAGTAATTACTACCAATAAGTAGACAAACAAATTACCAATAGCATTTAATATTTTATTGGGTTCCCTGGTGGTCTAGTGGTTAGGATGCGGCGCTCTCACCGCTGCGGCCCGGGTTCAATCCCCGGTCAGGGACCCAACCCCAGCCTCTTTCAGTACCGCTCCCAAGCCCAGATAAATGGGGAGGGTTGCGTTAGGAAGGGCATCCAGCGTAAAAACGTGCCAAATCAAACGTGCGGAGGATCCGCTGTGGCGACCCCTAACGGGAGAAGCCAAAAGAGAGTTATTTAATATTTCATTGATGAGTGTACATGTGTAAAACTATACACATAAGACAATAGAATACATTATAAGACAAATGATTTGGTGATAGTTGCTAGTAAATCTCTAGCTAAGCATTTGCAAGTACAGAGGCAAATACCGTTTTAATGAAGGTTGCAAGCTAAATTAAATTGGCAACCCAAAAACAAGTTTGGTGTCCAAACAAGCACTCGTGAAGTAAAACTGTCAGGTAGCAAAAGACATGCTACAGGTACATTCCAAAGAAACAGAGTAACAGAAAAAGTATACTTTACATCAATTTTGTGAATTTGGCTTTCTTTTAAAGTGTGTGTGTGTGTGTGTGTGTGTGTGTGTGTGTGTGTGTGTGTGTGTGTGTGTGTGTGTGTGTGTGTGTGTGTGTGTGTGTGTGTGTGAGTGAGATTGATCACAGGTCTGCTCAATCAGTAGCTGGGTGATTGCAAGCAAGCGAGTGTGTAAATGACTTGGGAGTTTGAGCCCAAAATTGGAGACACTGAGTAGCTGAGATCTAATGGTAACAAATAGCATAGAGTACTTTTATATTAAATAGATGACTATATGTATTTAAAACAAAACATAAGCCATAGGAAACCTAAGCTGAAAGTAACTAACCAACACTTCAAAGTTATCAATAAATACAATTCAGTGTGCCAGTACACGTCTGTCACAATTTCCGCACATCATATACGACGTGTTTGATGCTTATTGCTCAGGCTGTGCCTGTCTGCAACTGCACGTGTATGCATTACACATCCCTGTCCTCATTAGCATGCCTAAAACAAAATATCATTGCTAATTAGTTGAAATTACACCTGTAGAGATTTTTCATCTTATAAATCTCACTAATGGTGGGATTACCGTGACATTTTCAATGCGGAGATGTGCACAACACGCTGTTCTGCTCAGCTTTGGGTTGGGTTGGGTTTGTCCTAGGATGGCCACAGAATATTAATGTCTCTGTATTCTCTGGGTGATGCCATAGCTGTTTTCATGATAAAAATCCTGCAGGCCTATTTTGAGATATCAGTCAAAACTGATATTCGTTCACCATTGTTGTTTTCTGTCTATCTAAGGGTGTCTTAAATGTGTATGCTATGAAGAAGCTTTTTTTACTCATCCTCCTCAAGCCACTGAGAGATATTTTGGTGAATGGGTGAAACAATGTAGCCTCGACCTAGCGAAAAAGATGCTTGTAGCCTGCTGTTTGATGAGGCAGGATGTGCAAGGGTCTTTTGTTCTATTCAGATGCAGGCAATCTTAAAAATATTTGCCCAAGCAATAGATTTAAAGCTGGAATATTATAGACAGGAAACAATAGACCTACTTGGAAATGAAAGAAATAGAATTAAAATCAATTCCAGGTAGACAAGCAAATGATAAGACATTAGTCAAAATTAAAATGAAAGTACCGTAATTTCCGGACTATATAGCGCACCCATATATAAGCCGCACCCACTGAATTTTACAAATATTTTTATTTTTAACATAAATAAGCCGCACCTGTCTATAAGCCGCAGGTGTCTACACTAATGTACTTTACACAGGCTTTAATGAAAGACACGTTACACACGGTGTAACAGGTGAAATATGTTGAGCTTCCTTTAGGAGCATAGCGGAATTTTGGGAAAAGACCGGCACTGCATTTTTCCAGTATTACTGCATGTGTGGAGACCGAGGATTATGTCCTTATTATTTTCTGATGCTGATTTCTAAGTTTCTTTGACTAACCCGTAACGCTGTTGCCAAGAAAAATAAAAAAGCATGAGTTTTGGAAACCTGTCTGTGCTTATATGATTTCTGTTGCAAATGGAGTTACAACTCGAGCTCTCCCTTCACCCAGACTCAACGCGTTACAACGGCTTGTATCTAAACAGTAGCCGACCAAGAAAGTCATTGTTTACTGTCTTCCTCCTTCCTTTCACAACTATTTCTCTCGGGAGTTCATCTTTTGGCATCGTGGTGCGTTTAAAAAACGATGCCGTGCAGCTCAGAACAGGTGAGGTGCGTTTATTCGTTTCCGTTCGGAAATTTCATTGGTATAATGTTATGTCTAATGTGTGCCATTGCTGCTGATTATTTGATATATCTTTACTTTGATTGATTTAAGTATATTATGAATGCAATATAGTTAATTGGAAATACTATGTATTATAAATGAAAGTTCTGCCTAAACTATACCATATTCTAGGGTATATTACACATGCATTATAGCAATATATCTTAAAGCAATGTTACTTTCACTGTTTTTGTTTTTCTTTTCTTTTTTTGTCATGAAGGGCACAAAAGCAAATGACTCCCTCCTGAAGAGCACTGAAGTGTTAAACGCAATAAAGTAACTGGAGAAGGACCCCAGGTGGCCTCTGAAAACCATTTGTTCCAAACCACAGTATATCTATAATTCAACCCATATTATAGATGAACCAGCAGCAGTATCATGACCACACTGACAAAACCATTTAGCTCACAAGGAAGATGCTGCATACTCAATTACCTCCATGGGTATGCTTACTAATATTTCAGTTTCAGATGCCTTTTTTATTAATTTTTTTACACAAAACTCCTTACATTTAAGAAATGTACATATTGAGCAGTAGCCCGAACCCTCTACCACAGATGCACAATTTGTTACAAGAATTGAGTCAAGTCCACTTCATGCCCAAATTTGAATGGTTTTCAAGTGGTGTGCATGCTGCCAATGTTATAGGTGTAAACTCAAAAGTGAACTAACGCTCTGGTAAAAATCAGGTGAGGTGACATTTGCAGCTATGGTTATCATCTAAGGTTTCAATTTTCAGTCAAACAAATGCACTTGCATTGTTTACAGTAAAAATACGTGACACAAAAAGGGCAAACGTTCCAATTTAGGCCATTTAACAACAAAAAAAAACATTAATGAGATCATTTAGACAAGAATCATAAATATAAACAAAGATTTATCATTTTGACACTTAGTTGCATCTCACGGTTGACTTGTGTAAGGTTGAAAATCCAAAAGGATGAGTTGAAAACATTTGTAGCACCATAAGTTGGTTGAATTCTCTTTTCCGAGCCCTATTCTGACAAAAAGTATTAATGCTCATCAAAACATTGTATGTCGAGCCAAGAACTGATAATCCATGGACACACACTTTGATTTTGTTAAATGTCATCTTAACATACACACAAAGCATTCTATGACTCATTGCATATACATATAGTTTTAAGGGGTTTTAAGGATTACTTAAACTCAGACACTTCTACTTGGATCTGCTGAAGGGGAGACACTTTGATATAGGAATCACTAAAAAATTCAATGTGCTTGATAGCATCCATCAGAGAGACAACAAAAGTAACCTTTATAACTTCACTATAATGTAAACCAGTAATTTCCGGGCTATAAAGCGCACCCAAATATAAGCCGCAACCACTGAATTTGACAAAGATTTTTATTTTGAACCTAAATAAGCCACACCTGTCTATAAGCCGCTGAAACTAATGAACTTTACACAGGCTTTAATGAAAGACAGTGTCTGTTACACGGCTTGTATCTAAACAGTAGCCTACCAAGAAAGTCATTGTTCACTGTCTTCCTCCTTCCGTTCACAACTATTTCTCTCGGGAGTTTATCTTTTGGCATCGTCGTGCGTTTAAAATTCAACGTCAGTGAAGCTTTTCTCCCGATGCCGTGCAGCTCAGAACACAGGTGAAGTGGGTTTTTTCATGCCCGGATGTTTTCAGCAGAGGTGGCAAATGTACACACATCCATTACTTAAGTAGAAGTACAGATACTCATGTTTAAAAATAGATAGATATATAGATAGATAGATAGATAGATAGATAGATAGATAGATAGATAGATAGATAGATAGATAGATAGATAGATAGATAGATAGATAGATAGACAGACAGACAGACAGACAGGCAGGCAGGCAGGCAGGCAGGCAGGCAGGCAGGCAGGCAGGCAGGCAGACAGACAGACAGACAGACAGACAGACAGACAGACAGACAGACAGATAGATAGATAGATAGATAGATAGATAGAAATAACGTTTTTGTCATTGCATAGTACAGGTACACAGCAATGAAATGCAGTTTGGCATCTACCAGAAGTGCAAAAAGTAGCAATCGTGCAAATAGTGCAGATAAATATGTAGCATATGTACAGCATGTGATATTTATGTAAGCATATGTACAGTGATTAAATATGAAGGCTATAACAGTGCAGAGATGTGTGGACATCATTAAGAGCCTTGCTATGTTTCCACACGGACAGTTAATGAGGTGATACCGGAGAAAGTGCACCTCTTCAAGTCAAAAAGCTTTTATATATATTATCATAGACATTTTACAGATTTGAATGATGTATTGTTTTTATCTGTACGATCGATAAAGACAGTCATTTAGGTTCGTTTCCCCATTATGAGGGAAAAACCCACAAAAACGCCACCCAGAGGGTTAATTGTGTAAAACATGGCGGATTTGGTGTTTGATTTGAGACTTGGCGCAGAAATAAAACAAAAGTTTTCTGATAAAAAATTATTTTTATCTGGAGTTTATTTATTTATTTTATATCTAAGAAAGGACGTTTACAATGCGTGAGAAATCGCGTTTTTCGTGAGTTAGCCGTGTTTCAGGGCGAATTTTTGAAAACCCTTTCTTAGTGAGCACTTAAGACCCAAGAGGAAGGAATGTTCCAAATTTCATTGCAATCCGTTCAGTGGTTTTTGAGATTTCGTGATGAGTGAGTGAGTCAGTCAGTGGTATTTGAGCTTTATATATATATATATATATATATATATAACGTCAAACGTCAGAGGAACCTCATCCATATTTATGATGTGGTGCGGCATCTGATTTAATATAAAAAGTTTCATTGGTTCACCTGAACGCGCTCCGCAATTTCATTGGTCTAATGTTATGGGGCTCAGTTTTTTGGCTTGAAGTTTGTGAAACCAGGAAAAATCCATAAATCAGCCGCTTCGTTGTTTAAGCCGCGGGGTTTAAAGCGTGGGGAAAAAGTAGCGGCTTATAGTCCGGAAAATACGGTAATTTTGCTTTTAAGACATGTTTGGAGGGTAATAATTTCTTGTAAGCATTTCTTAAATATCAAACAATATTTAAAAAAAATGTGCTGGAAGTAATTCCTTAATAATTGACAGCTTTACTTTATAATCTGTTCACGATTTAAAGAAAGGTTAGCAATTCTAAAAACAAGCCCCAAATCTCATCGCTGATAGCTTCGTAATCAATTGTGTAATCAAATATTCCTCATTACAGATACATTGTAAGACAAGATGCATTTCTAAACTCCAATAAAGTCAAATCGATACTTTGATGGCTGATAATGTAATGATTTAGACATCGGTTTGCACAGGTCTCTCATGCAAAACTCTAATTAAACATCAAAGGGACAGAAAAATCTATTATGGCTCTGATCCAATTTGATGCTTTATTACCACCGTGTCTATTTAGCCTAATTTGTTCAAAATTAAAGTTTACTTTGCTTTTTAAAACAAAATCATTATCCATTGTGTTGAAACGCATTGACCAATCCTGCTGTCATCTGCCTCATTCAGCTTGAATTTTTCTAAACAGAAGGTTGTTTCTATGGTGATAAGTCCCAGGGGAATGAAAATGCTCCATATTAGCACCTGTAGGAGGATTGAAAGGATGTTTTTTATCCATTTCAGACCCTAATTAACCTTAAAACATATTATACTTTATCAAACATACTGTATTTCAATACTTGTTCTGACTGAAAGACACTTATTCTTTTTAAGAAATATACCCCAAAATTTTAATCTGTAATTACTAGCCAAGGTTAACTCGATTGTTTTGACCCATGTCTGATTGATATACCATCAACATGCCTGGTCAATGACAGGAAATTTTCTCAGTGGAAGAGAAGGAAACGTTTTTTTTTTTTTTTTTTATTTAGCTCGGGCACAGTACATAGGTACTTTTTTCCTGAGGATCAGAGCAAAATCATTATTACCTAGCGCTTGCTTGATGTCGCATCGCCTGAAGGAGAACAACATCAAGTCGGATGACAAGGTTATCACTCCCGTGCTCCAGCACACCTCATCCATTTGCACCTTACATTATGCAAACGAATTCAACACCTGCGGTCATTCCTCTGCATTTAGTGGTGGTCCCTATGAAAGGTGGATTATCTGTTTTTCAGCCTCTTTCAGGCAACGGAAGGAGTTCTGAAGACAGCCGGTGCATCCAGCTCACAGTCCTCACCCTGACACAGGAGCACAATAGAAAGCAGAAATAAAGACTGCAAGTTCACATCCTGCCTTCTGCTTTCCATTGCATCAAAAAGGGCAAATAAACAAAGCTTGAATATAAGGCATTGTTCATCTATGGTTGCCACATGGCGCACTGATCTGGTACAAAGTGCACAACATCTGGACACCTAAATAGGCTTTGAAGAAGTGCACAATGCAAAGCTTAAATAATAATATTATTGTATACTGTTGCATCATATTTTTGTTGTGTAGACCTATATTGTACGTTAAGTGATCTTTGTAAGGTAAACTTGGTGTTCAGTGACCCCATAAAGTGGCAATGGACTGACCCCTATATGGTATGCATTAAATGACTCCTATATAATAGGCATGGACCCCTTTATAGAGGGAAAGGAGTGACCCCTATATGGTTACGCCTAAATCAGCACTACTCCGGTGTCCAGATGCGTCTACATTTATTCAATAATGCTCAATGTTGCTGAGGATCTGCATGCAGGTGACAAAACGGAGCATTATACTGTGTATTACTTAATACAATACAGTGCTTGAATGAGTGTCTGGTAAACAAATTATACAATTAAGCATTTAATGTGGTCTAGACTTTTTTGCGTCCCATGGCATACAAGAATACAATTTTAACACATGAAAAGGTCTAAAAATAAAGACTACACATTTCTGGTTCTAGCCAGCCAAAGAATTTGAGTTTCACAGCCATACATTCAAGCGTATAGCTTTTTCAAGATTAAAAAAGCACTGTCAAACTGTTGTCATCATCTGTCTAGATTTGACAGGCTCATTGTGCCTCGGTGGTTAAATGTTCAGCTTCTATCAAACGGAACTGTTCTCTGGACGACTGTTCAGAAGTTTATCATCCTTGCTTTCTTTTATTTATACACACATAACTGCATTTGTCAGTCGACTTGCTTTATATCTCAAAGGTTCACAGAAATTGCATAAACACGCCCGTGTTTTTGTGGAATAAAAGAAATCGGCAGGCTTTTTTTTTTCTTGTACAGATCTGTTTTCTATTTAATGGGAGAAAAGTTTGTCAGCCCACTGCTATTCATTTATTTATTTTTGGCAAGACCAAATTATTTCAGTGCATGAGTTAATCACTGCACTTTTCCCACACTTGGAATATAATTAGTCATTTTCACAGTGAGGTCTTTGAATCCCCAGGGATCTATAAAGGGGGTCTGCAATTTTAAATTTAGCTACAACTAAAGCAAACCACAAACCACAATCTTTTAATAACTGACTGGTCGCTTCAAATAAATGAGTTGAATCTGAACTACAAAGACTGAAAAACATGTTGGGCCACAAAACAAAACACAATCATACAATAAATTAGTATTAAGAGTACCTGTGGAATATCTTTTGCTTCTATAGAGGTCACTTGCTTTTAAATATTTGAGAAACCATGATCTAGTGAAACTTTGTTTAATGTTTTATTAGAGAAGCTTGACGTTGATGAGCTTAGTACTTCTTCTTCTCCTCTCTATGGACTCTTTGAAAAGGTGTAGAAACAGTGTTTTTCCGTTAAATGTCATGCCCTTTTTACTTAAAAAGCTACTCTGAGTGGTTATTTAGAAAAGCTAAAAAAGCTGACATTTCTGTGTGCCATTGAATTTGAACATTTAGACATGCTATGCCAAATCTGATTTAAACTGATTTCTTGACAGTGATTTTGGCATCACAACTTATAACAACAAAGTTATGGACCTACAGAATGCACTACTTTACTGTGTATACATTTCTATGGACGCTAGTGTAATAATTTTCAATAGATAGTATCGTCTTAAACAAAACTCTTTTTTAATATATATCTCTAGGCTGGAAGTTTTATATAAACTGTTTCTGAGTACCGAATAGCAAATGACATTGAATACACGTAACGTAGCTTCACCAGAACACCCACATTCTTATTTTTTTACTTAATATTATACTTTGTCAAAGCTTTCTTTAATCACCATCAGATAAAGGCATAATTGTCATAATTTTGATCACTTACAATTACGGCATTTGGCAGAAACCCTTATCCAAAACAACTTACGAATGAGCAGTTGAAGCAGCAGTGGCAGCTTAGTGGCGCTGGAATTTTAACTCATGACCCTTACAATCCAAAATCCAATGTCTTAACGACTGAGCTACCACATCCAAATGCCAGTAGTGGGATTCAAACCCATGCCTTAAAATAAAAATGCATCATATTTGTCACACATACTTTACAGCACAGTCAAATACTTTCTTTGCATATCCCAACACTGTTATGGTCAGATATGATAAAACACCCCTCTAGAACGATGGGTTAGAGTACCCAAGATAGACAGAGTGTCAGCAATGGGGCTTGAACCCCTGATCTTCCAAACAGTAACACTGAGCCTTAATTAATGAGCTACCACTTACTGCTGAACTTGTGTGCCTGGTAGCCCCTCCACTCTTCTACTGTGTAAGCAAACCTCTGACTATTGATTGCAAGTGTCCATGCATGAAGTTTTTCAGTTGAATACGTTCATTATCAGAGGATTATTGGAATTTTCAGTGAATACCCTTCTCACACTATACTACCAAATATTATACCATTGTGTGTAAATATGCGATTTGGGATGCAGCTTGAGATAAATAATGGTGCTGTAGTTGCTTTAGTTTATTTCTGACATACACAAATAACCTGGAATTCATATACATTGTATATGTTGTATTCAGCTGGGGCGTGAGCAAAACTGTTTCTGTGAAAACCTGTTTGGAAAAGTTCTTGTTCATGACTGTCAGTGCCAAAATCTAGTGAAACATTTTTTCAGAAGAGTGGAGGTTATTATGGAATGTGTTGATAATTATTTGTATATGATTATTATTTTAAGAGAGGGCCTTTTATCTATATAATGTATGATATACTGTATGTTATGTATTTTGAACATGGGCATGTCTTTGACGTGATAGTCACGCTTTCAAGTACAATCTTAAACTCATAATTCTGAAATATTTATTTTTTTATTGTATTTTAACTCCAGATGGCTGAAGAAACACCATTCCCAGTAAAACTGAAATAAGAAAAGCACCAACACTATCTTTTTAACTAAGCTGATACTGTAAGTAGGCAACTGCACTACATATGCTCATCCTGAAGGATAGTAACTTTTTAACTAGAATTGGGGTAGAAAAAGACACAAAAGGAAAACATTGAACATTCAATGAACTATGAAAGTCTTGGCAGATTCACAAATGTAATTACAGCAGATATTTAGTACTTCCTTCAAATGCAGACTGCAATTACACTCATCTTTCATTTATAGGTGAGCAATCCTGAATTTCACAGGGTTTTTTGAGAATTGAGTAAATGAAAAAGAAAAAGGAAAAAAAACAGGGACAAAGAAGAAACAGAGCGAGTGAGTGCTGTTCACTCAAGCAAATATAGACAAGAGAGACAGCAAAGAGGCTTTAGAGTGATCATCTTGGGTAATTTTTTTCCCCTTTAAACCCTCTTTTGTCTGACATTCATTACAGTGTGAAGAATGGTCCTGCACTCTGAGCCAAGGTTTACACTTTTTTTAAGAGGTTTTTTTTTTTGCCTCGTCTAACTTGCCTGTCTTCTCTCTGCTTGCTTCTGCTTCGTCTTCGTTGACATTGCACCAGCATTAGGAGGTGTGTAGTATTTTGGCAGGATGGTGTGTGTGATGTTGGGGCTCCAGGTTTCTGGTAAAGGTCCCATCCTGCAAAGTCAGAGATATGGCCTTACAACTGCCAGCTCAGGGGGACACCAGTTCTGCCCTGTGGCATTTTAGGATGCTTCCTGTGGTCAAACCAGGGTGGGGGTGGAGTCATTTGCTCTGCCCTGCAGCGATCTTTTAATTCAGTACAGCTCACTGCTGAGAGAGACATTTATTAAAAAAACTAAAACAAAAAAAACATTACTACTGAGTTCAAACATGGTGACAGGCAGCATATTTTAGAGGCAACAACAACCACAGGAAAAATATCCAGCATTAAATATCAGCATTAGTACAATAGAATTATGCCATAATGCTACAAGAAAAAAATGCATGAAGATAAGAGGAGAGAAAATAAAGTTAGGCAGGATAAGATTAATGAAATAAAATAAGACAAGATAAAAGCTGAGACAAAATACAATGAGAAAACAAAATGAAACAAGAAAAAATGAGAAAAAATACAATAAGATGAGGGATAATGAGACAAGATAAGACAAAAGAAAACAAGATACAATGAGAAAAAAGATGAGATAGGATCATCAAAGACAAGATACAATGAAATACAATATGATACAGGATATAGGCAAGCTATTATGAGAAAAGACAATGAGATAAGGTATATTAAGACAAGATGAAACTGGAAGAGACAAGATAACACAAAATTTGACAAGAAAAACTGAGATAGTATACAGCAAGATGAGGTATGATAAGACAAGATGACAAGATGAGGCAAGATAAGAATTGATTAGACAAAATGCTATGAGAAAAGATGAGACAAAATTAGACAAGACAAAATGAGATCAGATGAATTAAGAAGAGGTATTATAAGACCAGATATGACGAGACAAAAAAAAAAAGGTAAGACGAGAAAACAAGATACAATGAGTAATAACATAAAATGAGACTGGATAAGATGAGCTCAAATAAAAAAGAGGGCAAGATACAATCAAATAAGATATGATGAGACAAAGTAGGACAAGATATAAAATAAGACAGTGAGATAAGGTACGATAAGACAAAATGAAACAAGATAAGATTACATGACAAAATGAGACAAGACAGAATGAGATAATGTACAATAAGATAAGGTTTTATGAAACAAGATACAAATTAAGATACAATGAGAAGTAACATAAGATGAGGCTGGATAAGAAGAGCAAAGATAAAAAAAGACGAGATACAATGAAATAAGATATGATGAGACAAAATAGGACAAGATAGTCAAGTCAAGTCAAGTCAAGTTTATTTGTATAGCGCTTTTCACAACAGACATTGTCTCAAAGCAGCTTTACAGAAAACAACAGTGAAGGTGAATGGTGTGCGTTTGTCCCTGATGAGCAAGCCGTGGTGACAGTGGCAAGGAAAAACTCCCTTAGATGATATGAGGAAGAAACCTTGAGAGGAACCAGACTCAAAGGGGAACCCATCCTCATATGGGTGACATCAAAAGTTTGGTCATAAATCTTTCAACAATACAGAACAATTTGTGATCATCATAGATCCAGCATCAGCTTCTCCATGCCAGGGCCTTTAAACACTCGGCATCTACTTCTCCATGATCATCCATAGGTCCATAATCTTCACGAGGTGGGACGTGACTGGAGCTGGCCAAACCTCAGGATGCCTCGGGATGGGGAGAGAAAGAGAAGCAGTGGAGAGGAATTAGCGTAGCTGCTGTTCATGATATTAACAGCACAAGTTGATAATGTGCATGTGATCAGATGTTCTGGAGCACAAGGTTGTGATGTGATGTGTGTGATGTGTGTTATGTGTAGGCTTTGCTAAAAAGATATGTTTTTAATCTACACTTAAACTGGGAGAGTGTGTCTGAACCCCGAACACTGTCAGGAAGACTATTCCAGAGTTTAGGAGCTAAATGTGAAAATGCTCTACCGCCTTTAGTGGACTTTGCTATTCTAGGAACTACTAGAAGCCCAGAGTTTTGAGATCTCAGGGAGCGTGACGGATTGTAGCGTGTTAAGAGACTGGATAGATACATGGGAGCCAAACCATTTAGTGCTTTATAAGTGAGTAGCAGTAGTTTGTAGTCTATTCGAAACTTAATAGGAAGCCAATGTAGGGACGATAAGATTGGGGTTATATGATCGTATTTTCTTGACCTAGTAAGAACTCTTGCTGCTGCATTCTGAACTAACTGAAGCTTGTTTATTAATGATGCAGGACATCCACCTAGTAATGCATTACAGTAGTCTATAGTAGTAGATATTATGAGATAAAACAATGAGATAAGGTATAATAAGACAAGATAAGCCTGGATAAGTTCAGGATGAAAAGAAATTAAAGACAGTTTAATGAATACTTGTAAAATACAGTCAGCCACAACCACAGATAAATATTCAGCATTAGATCAAATAGTAAAATAGGATTATGATATTCTAGGATTAGAATAGTGTTTTGGTTTATACACATTCCATAATGGTGTTCCATACAAATATTCAGTAGGTGGTAACAGGTCCTAGCCCTGTGAACGTGTTTTACCTGAATTTGCCTTTCATTTGACCTCAGTTATCGTATTTACTGTTGTAATTCAAGTAGATACTTCAATAGCCATAGTGAGAATTTGCACTTGTGGATTGGCTCAAACAAGCATTAGATGCCTGGCCATATGGAGCTCACCAACGGATGTTAATCATGATTCCAAGCAGCTGGTTTTAATTAGCTTTGGTGCTTCTTATTAATGTTCTCAACCTGATGGTCAGAGTTGAAAGTAGTAAAAAAAAAAAAAAAAAAACACATGTGCCTTTTACACAGACCTTGTTTTTTTTTTTTTTTAGAAAGCAGCATTTTCCCCTCTTTTGTTCTATTTATCAGTTACTTTGTCCTATTATTAATTACTTGATGTTGCCTGGTTGCATGTTTTTTTTTTTTTTTTTTTTTTTTTTTTTATACATAAAATGTTAAAGTAAATTGTATTTATTTCTTTATTTGTTTATTTGCTTATTTATTTTACATTTATGACTGGGCATAAATATGATATTTTCTATATACAGTATCTCACAAAAGTGAGTACACCCGTCACATTTCAGCAGACATTGTGGTATATCTTCTCAAGGGACAATACTATAGAAATTAAACTATATATTTTAGGGTAGTCAATGTGCAGCTTGTATATACAGATTTACTTTTAACATACCGGTACTCAACATACAGCCATTATTGTCAAAGTTGCTCTTTTTTATAATTATTAAAATAAAAAAACATGCACAACAATGCCAGGGGTACAAAAAATAGAAACTAGAGTTAGATACTGTGGCTACTTAATCCATACCAGAAATAAGATTTGTGTGAAAAAATATTCCTAAATATTATTTGATATATTAGTGTGGTTTGTGTGGCACTGAGTAAAAGACAGGAGGTGGAGATGGAGGTAGCAGAGCTGAAGATGTTGAGGTTTTCATTGGAAGTTTATTAGATTTATTAGAGAAACGTTGTATTGTAGGACGTTTTGGAGACAAAGTGAAAGAGGCCCGATTGTCAGGGTTTGGACATGTGCAGAGGAGGGACATGGGGTATATAAGTAGGAAAATGCTGAGGATGGAGCCACTAGGAAGGAGGAAAAGAGGAGGCCAAGGAGGAGGTTTATGGATGTGTTGAGGGAAGACATGCAGGTACTGTAGTTGGTGTGAAAGAGGCAGATGTAGAGGACAGTAGTATGGAGACGGATGATCCGCTGTGGCGACCCCTAATGGGAGCAGCCGAAATAAGAAGATTCAACAAAGCAGACATTTTATTTTTAATTGTTTTTTAAAAATGTAAACTGTTCAAATGTTCACAAATAAAATATAAATAAACTGCGTTAATAAAATCAAACAAGCATTTTTACCTTTTGAATTTCTTCATATTATATATATATATATATATATATATATATATATATATATATATATATATATATATATATATATATATATATATATATATATATATATATATATATATACAGTACAGACCAAAAGTTTGGACACACCTTCTCATTCAAAGAGTTTTCTTTATTTTCATGACTATGAAAATTGTAGATTCACACTGAAGGCATCAAAACTATGAATGAACACGTGGAATTATATACATAACAAAAAAGTGTGAAACAACTGAAAATATGTCATATTGTAGGGTCTTCAAAGTAGCCACCTTTTGCTTAGATTACTGCTTTGCACACTCTTGGCATTCTCTTGATGCCTACTTTGAAGAACCTACAATATGACATATTTTCAGTTAAATTTTTTGTTATGTATATAATTCCATATATAATTCCACATGTGTGAATTCATAGTTTTGATGCCTTCAGTGTGAATCTACAATTTTCATAGTCATGAAAATAAAGAAAACTCTTTGAATGAGAAGGTGTGTCCAAACTTTTGGTCTGTAATGTATATATATAATTATAAACTTTTGGTCTGTACTGTATATATAATATATATATATATACAGTACAGACCAAAAGTTTGGACACACAAGATATATATATATATATATATATACACAAACAAATGAAGATAAAACTAAAAGTCAAAATCCCACATCCTCCAAAAAAGCAGAAAGTATTATTTTAATTTGGTAATAAATCCCCTATAGTGGTCTATAGTATAATAATTAGTATACTTGCTCACAATTCCATTTAGGGGCAACATAAGAAGAAATGTCTAAGGAATAAATAGTAAGTGATGATTGATGAGTGGCTACAGGAGGTTATTAAGAATTGCTTCTATCTGGTCATAAGAGACTTTATAAATTAAAAAACAGGATTTTGTAATCCAAGCTGAATTTAAAGTACAACATAGGCTAAATGGACTCCACTGGAGAAACCAAGGCAATAAATGTGGGAAACAGTTTGACAGTTATACAATGGGAGCAGAGTCACAAAAAGTGGCAAAAGACTTCTATATTTGAGAAAGTGCACTAAGAAGCCTATAGGACATACTGACTGATTCTCAGTCTTAAATGGTGTACTATGCATGGTGGGTTGTATAAAGTCAGTATAAAACAAAATACAGTGTGAGAAGATTATATACATAATATAAGAGAAGATTAAGGCAATATTAGATGTAAAGACAAGATGTACAAAAAATTAAAAAAGATGAGATGCAGCAATAAGTTTAAACAAGATAAGACAAGACAAGATAAGATACAATGTGACAAGACAAAAACAGATTAGATAATATGAGACAAGACAAGATAAATCTAGATGGCATAAGATAAAACAAGATACAAAAGAAATATATAGACACAATCAGATATCAGATGTTTACATTTCCATATGGCAAAGGCCCTTATTCACAGAGACTAACACATTTATTCAGACAACTGAGTATCTATGGGGTTATGAGACTTGCTCAGGTGCCCAAAAGTAGCATTTTGCTATGGCTAGAATTTGAACTTATGACCTTTGGACCCAAATTCCAATAACTTAACCACTAAACATCACCTTTGAGAGAGGATATGAGGCAAGGCGAGACAAGTTAAATGACATAAGATAATTTGAATCATAATAATATAAACAATAAAATGAATCTGTATGCATGTACATATGCTAGAGCTATATTTAAATCTGTAGATTTACAAGGTAAAAGTTCCTAACCTGTTATAAACAAAACAAAAGGTAATGAGACAGAAGAATAGGGCATGGTTCCAAAAATAATGGCAATCAACTATATGGCAATCAACCACTGAAACAATGACAGGTGTAGAATGAAGATCTCTGACCTCTGATATATATATATGAAGAATTACACAAACTGACAGCATGAGCAGCTAACTGTCAGCAGCCTACTTTCTAGACCATTATAAATAAAAAAGGCCCTAAAGTGCCATAGAAACATTTAACATTTACACTAAACAGAAAATAACATTTATAACATGATACATGCCGAGGCATTCGTATTACACATAAACTCACCCTTCGATGTGTTTGTTATTTGAGCTGCAGCTACAGTATCCTTTTCTCCCAAACCTGACACTCCCAGCTGGACCAAATGCATGTGTAGGTGAAAGCAAATAAAACATAAAGCCCCAAAAGAAGAAAAAGAGTCAGAAGACAGAAAGTAAACACGGCACTGATTACTTCAGGCTTCAAGCTGATGCATTCTGTATAAAAGACATTATCAGTCCAAAAGAAGAAGCAGAAGGCCACACGCCCACCCCCAGGTCATCAGTCATCATCATCATCAGACCCAGAGAGAGAGGAGGAAACACAGACTGATGAGGTGAGCATGAGTAATTACAGTGATTATCAGTGATTGCGACCAGAGCAGGTTTGATCGGAAATTCTTTAATACCAAATGCATTTTGTTCAAAAACCAGAAAAAAACCCCAGGTATTCGCATCAAATCTGTGCCTTTGTGCAGGAAAATGGGCTTTAATTTGGCACTCTGCAGTCAACTAATTTTCATTGCAGATTTCCTTTTTCTTTTTTAACTCATTTAAAGCAAAGAAGATACTTTGTACTTATTAAACACCTACTGATTGCTTATACTGGAGGAAATCTGTATGTGAGAGAGAAGGAGAGATGGAAACTATTTCTGGCTGACAGCTGTGGTATGTCGTGCGGTCTTCTGGTCTGGTAGCCTCTGCTCCTTGAGGTTTGATATCGTCTCCATTTTGTGATGCCTTTCTGTTCACAACCAATGTAAAGAGTAAAGAGTTTCCATAGTTTTCCTTTCATGCGACTCAGGGGTAAACAGAGGTCTACATTGACGTGCAAGTACTAGATAGATAGATAGATAGATAGATAGATAGATAGATAGATAGATAGATAGATAGATAGATAGATAGATAGATAGATAGATAGATAGACAGACAGACAGACAGACAGACAGACAGACAGACAGACAGACAGACAGACAGACAGACAGACAGACAGACAGACAGACAGACAGACAGACAGACAGACAGACAGACAGACAGACAGACAGACAGACCCAAAGTACAAGCGTTAAATGTGTCCAATTAATTATAAAAAAAACCTGCTACATTCCATAAAACTGTCTCACAGAAATCACACAAATCCATAAGCAAAAAAATCTTTAAAAAACATTGTTTTCTATATTTAACTCCGTGGAACTGTGGATTAATCCTTGCGTATCAGATCTGTAAGGCAACATTACCTCACCTGCTGTCATACACTCTCCAAACAGACTTTTTGCATGTACAGTAAGAAATATATTTACTTCAGGACTTTCTCCATGCATGCTCAGTACAAGCGAATATTATACACGAATGTCATTGGATTTTCTGTCAGGCTTTCAGTCCTGCTTTAATTCATCACTTGGCCATTATCAGTAGGGTGCTGGCACTGAAATGCTCAATCCAAAAACCGAAAGCAGCTTTTCAAGTCCAGGGCTGCCAAAACACTGCCTGCTGGAAGATGTGGAGCATTTCCAAATGAATATTTAAAACGTACAACTGTGATTCAGACATAAGTCTGGTTGTAATGGGGGTCTTAAAGCATATGTTGAGAGAAGTTAGTTTATACTAAATGGCATGGTGTATATTGTGAAAATTTGATGGGTTTTGTTTTATATCCTAAAAAAAAAACATGTAGCCAGAGATTCCTGTTCCTGCCTGACAGGAGTAGAACCTGTGGCAGTGCAAAATTAGGGGTTACTTCAAGATCCTCTGTTATATGATACACCATGAAACAGTCTGGTGTTATATGAAACACCAGAATGACAAACATTGTTTGCAGATATTCATGATGAACAGTATACAGAATACAGCCAAACTACTGTATATCTAAACAACATTGTCAACCACTATTTCGTTACTTGTGGTTTTTTTGGATGATTTTGGATGAATTAATGCATCCAGCCTTTATTGATTGCCCATTAGCTCATATTTGTCAAATGTGTATGCAGTAGTGTCAGTGATGATATAGTTATGTTAATTAAATTAGGTCTGGTGAAACTTTCTGTAGTGTAGACTCCTGTAATTTTCAGGAACACACAAAATTATACTAGATTGTTTTGTCATAAGTCTGGTTGTAATGGGGGTCTTAAAGCATATGTTGGTGCAAGGACAGGGGAGATTATACTGTCAGGGTGTGTGACTGGAAAGAGGACCCAAATGCATGATGCCAAGGGATGAATTATAACAGTCTTTAATGAGTTTTAGCAAACAGAGAAAAGGGTTCTGGGGTCAGAGCCGACAATCTGAACAGTCTGATAACCAGATCAAAATCCGAGAGCCAGGAGACAGAGCAATGCAGGAAAAAAAACCAAAAGATCAGAGTACAAAAACAGTCCAAAACCAGGCATGACAAACGGGGCAATAAAGGCAGAGCAAACCTCTGGGGAGGCAGAGCAGAACAGGGATCAGGAACAGGATACTAGACATGAACAGGAACCAGCATAGGGAACAGGAACCAGAACAGGCAGGGTGGCAAGAATAATCTCAGGGACATGAAGAGCTGGTGAGATAATCTGCCACTGAGTAAATCTACAAGGTGCCAGTACTCGCCTCAAAACCGTAAGTGAATGCTGAAAGCTCAGAAGACCCTGACAGTAATTACCCCCTTCCTTTGCCCACTCAATGCCCATAAAGCAACAATGTATGAGTTATTTAAACTTGACGACTACAGCGTGAAATAGCACATGCTGATGTTGTGAACTAATGTTCTCATCAGCAATAAAGAATTCTGCTGAAGACACAGTATACAGGCACAAGTTTGTGGACACCTAACCAGCAGCTTCATCAATGCTTTTTAAACACACCATTCCACATTTGATTCCCATTAGCTGTTATAAGAACTTTCACTCTTCTGGGAAGATGTTCCACTAGATTCCACTAGTCAGATACTGATGTAGGGGAGGTGAGGAAGCCTGGGGTGCAGTCAGCAGTCCAATTCATCCCAAAGGTTTTTAGTAGGGTTGAGGTCGGAGCTCTAAAGCAGGCCACTCAAGATCCTCTACACCCCACAGGGGTGTCCAGGTATGGCCAGTGCCTTTTTGTACCCCAGGACGGGTTACATCCTCAAGGTGCTGTCGGTTCACAGAGGGCTGATGTGGGTGCAGGTTTTAATTCCAACTGAGCAAGTCCACACCAAATTCTACCTGTTTAAATCGATTGATTTTCATTTTCAAGGACTATCAGAATTGGCTCTTGATCGGTTGGAATGAAAACCTGCACCCTTTGTAAACAAGATTGGACACCATTGCTCATGGTGCTTCATGGTGCTTGCTTTGTGCACAATTCTGGCACATGTTAGAGCCAGAAATAATTGTATATGTTTGATTAATAACATATTCAGCCTGGAAAGCATGGGCTTTAATGAATGAACAAATCATTTTATGAATCATCTCATTAACTCTAATTAAAAACATGATAAACGTGCTAAAGAAATTATACTGAATTGAATATAAAACAACATTAACAATCCAAGGACGTGCTGTACATTATTGTCCCAGACAAAAGCATTCACGGTGCGTCCTGTTCACATGTCAACTCATACCGAGACTCACAATGACAGCTATGTCTTATTACTAAATAGTGCTGTTTGACTAATGAATGAATCATTCTTTTCTGATTTGTTTTATGATGTACTGCTGACATTTTAACAGAACAGAAAAAATCTGAAGACATTGACAGTTACTGAGTCAAACATCTCCACATCAGCTCTCTGACTTGTGTAGGAGGAGTCCAGCAAAAAACACAACGAGAAAAGTGAATGAGGCAAAACGAGAAACTGATAAAAAAAAAAAAAAAGGTTGAATCAATTCCGCTAGTAAATTCAATCAACTTCTTGCTGATACTTCTGGAGTTGAATAAAATGATTTTTCATTTTAATGAAACAAAAGATTTTGATCCTTACTTCTGTCTTCATATTATCAGTCATTTTGATTCATAGAGAAATATATTTGATATGAGATTATTTAAAATTCTCTAATATATCATGATTTATTTAAAGATATTTTATTAACATGATATGTTAAGGATTGTTTGTATGAAGCTGGCATAATTAAAGTGTGTAATATGCAGCATATGTCATAAATCAAACACACACACATTAAATGGCAGGCCAGAGGTGATGGTGTGTATGGATGGCTGCAGGAAATGTCTCTCTATGGCTCTGTGTTTCTTAATTAAAGCATAATGCTGGCCATCATCAACACCTTGCACACAAAAGCACACACACACACACACACACACACACACACACACACACACACACACACACACACACACACACACACATGCACTGAGATGCTATCAGCATTGCTAAGCATTGTCTATAAAGTAGCTGGAGTAGATATGAATAATTCATAAGGACATTTGAAAGGTGGAGCTGCAAAAAGCCAAAACAAACACACACACACACACACACACACACACACACACACACACACACACACACACACACACACAAATCTCATTTACAATCTCAGAATACAGAATAAAAAAAACACCAATGTGTATTTATTTCAATAGAAAGCAAAAAGGAAAGTTTGCACACACACACACATAGGTATACATACACACAGCCACTAGCAAACATGCATCCAAACTTTGTTTTCTTCTAAGGTAATTTCTGATGTTGCATTCATAAAGTAAATCTGCAGGAATAATTCAGGAGAATTCGCACAAGCTCAAGTCTATACTGTAGGAAGTTCAAGTTAAGCTCAAGGTTGGGGGAAAAAAAACACCTATGCTGAAACACCTTTGTGATAGAGGTTTTTTTTTTCTGGTGCACATTCTATAGGTTGATGCTGCATCTTTGTCGTTCCAATGAGAAATTAGAAGCTTTTTTCCATGAAGCAGTCACTCAAAAATAAAAAAAAATTGTAGCTTAAAAATAATGTGTAACACAGGTGAGCTGATGAGAAGAAAAACATATAATTTGCAATAATTATATTTTCACCTAAAACACTAACAAATAAATTTGGGCGCTGTGCATGACGTCACAGAGATGAGACGAAGTAATCGCACAGAGAGCACGCGGGTGTTTTTCAAAGGGGATTTTCAAAATATGTTTAGTTCTCTGAAGTGGAGTGATTAAGTTTATTCATGTTGAAAAGTGTTTTTGTGAGTTTATATCCATTTATTGTTGGTATACAACAATTTGTCTGGTTGGAATGTGTGATGTATTGTGGCTGTGTGCATTGCATTTCTGAAAAGCTTAAATGCTTTTCAATTGATTATCATTTATGTAAATGATTGCTCATGTGTATTGAGTTAAAATAGTATTTTTCACCTAGTTTAGTTAATATATTTACGATATGTTGAGTTTAAAAGACATTAATTGTCTACGATGTTCATGGCGCTGTTCGTATGAACAGGTCAGGGTTTTTTTGAGAGCTGGAAAAGCTGTGATCCTGAGATGGCGAGCCTCCCAGTTTGAGAACCCCAAAGAGAAGACGTTTACCGCTGCAGAACACAAAGAGAAGACATTTACCGCTGCAGAACCCAAAGAGAAGACGTTCACCGCTGCAGAAGCACTTGTAGGCATCCAGATACGGTGTTTCGGTTAATCGCTGCCATGCCCGGGGACTGGCATCTGGGTCTGACGTTTCCCGTCATTCCGTGAAATCCTATAGTTGTTGCAGCTGTGGTGGGAGTTCCACCATGCTGGTGTTCCTTGCTGTCAAGAGAAGGCGGTATCTTCTGACAGAGAAACAGTTTCGCAAGAAGATCCAGCAGCTCATCAGTGAGAAGTCGGAAGTGCTTCAAAAAGTTAGCGAACTCAACAAAGCGATCGAGGATAATCTTTCAGCCATCGAGGACGAGCAGAATCGCTGTGTTGAAAACTTCAAGGCTGTGATCCTGATATGGCGAGCCTCCCAGTTTGAGAACCCTAAAGAGAGACGAAAGAGAAGAGAATTCTTGATTCATCAAATGATCCGTGCCTTATCTGCTCTCACAAGTGGAATTCATCCAGCTTTGTTGGTATTTCTCACTAATTACCTTATTGCACAGAACTGAATGTTGCACTATTGAACACTTACACCTCAAGCAATTGCACACATCATTCCAAGACTTTGCATTTATTTAGATTCAAACAACTATTTTCCTACACACATATATACTTGTTCCATGGGCTGAGAACTATTCATTTATGGTACATTTTGACCAGTTTTGAATTATTTTCATGTATATATTTATTTTCCTTGATGTAATGTTAAGTATCTGAAATTGTACATTTCTTTGTGGGTTAAAAAATTAAACAACTTCATAGGAAACAAAGCTCCAGAATTAGAAATTATAAAGCAAGTTGAATTAAATTAAAATAAATTCAAATTGATAACAAATATAGCAAGTATAATACAAATAGAAACAAAACATAATATAATTAGATCAAATAACTACAAAGGAGCTCAACATATCTAAAGTTTCTCTAAAAGGAAAGAAGGGGAAAACTATTTTTTGCATTATACTGTTTTATTGTTTCATTGCCATTTTATTTCATTGTTTTATGTTTCACATGTATGTCCATTTAAAACTTTTCCTTATAAGTAAACAAAACCATCTTGGTAAAAGTCATTTTCCTGGTCTGTCTGATTATTAAGGTGCATTTTCTATTCCTTGCCCTCCCTAGCGATCTGGTCCATAACTGTGTATCCTACATATTGATAGCGTTACCAGCTACAAATGGATTTGATTTGATTCAGATTTGAATAAGGGAAAAACCTTTCCTGATCACAGTCTTATCATATTCCAATGACATACAACAATCCTGCACCAAGGTCCAGAATATACATGAAGCTACAAAATGCCCTGATAACCATGAAAGCTGTAGCTTTAAAAGCCAAAATGTTTGAGCAGAGTGTAGAGTGGATGAGGTAAGAAAACTGGACTGACTAAAGGACTAAAGCACAACTGCATTTCTCTCTTTGGATAGAGATGTTGTAAATCGCACTGCACTGCAACACTATTCACAGAGATTCTGCACTATTTGGACAAACGTTTCTGGATGCCTGACCATAAGTTTCATATGCGCTTTTTAAATGTCCAATTCCACATTTAGCTTCTCCTTGCTGTTATAATAATCTTCGCTCTTCTGGGAAGATGTTCCACTAGATTTTGAAGTATAACTTGTGCTCATTTAGCCACAATGATGTTAGTAAAATCACGTACTGATGTAGATGAGAAGGCATTGCGTGTAGTCAGAGTGCCAATTCTTCCCAAAGGTGTTCAATAGTTTTAAGGTCAAAGCTCTATAACAGGCCACTCAGGATCTTCCACTACAAACCATGTAAACCAAATCATCGTGGAACTGGCTTTGTGCACAGGGGCATTGTCATGCTGGAACAGGTTTGGATCTCATAGTTCAAGTGAGTGAAAAATTTAATGATACCCACCAAAAAAATCATTTACAATTGTGTGCCTCCAAATTTGTGGTAACGGTTTGGGAAAGAACCACATATGACTGGAAAAGTCCCAATATTTTTGTTGATATATTGTATCTATAAGATTAAGGTTGAGCATTTGTGAAGGTTATTTACACGCCCGCATGTTCACGCTCTGAAATAACGTGTAAAATAAGTCAAAAATTGGATGCTGGCCGTCACTGGCGGGGTGATGTAACAACCAGGAAGTTTGTCCACATAGTGCACATGGAGTGAGGTGAGCGCCAGCTTCTGTATGGGAGAAGAAAGCGCCTCGTTCCTTCAGTGAACTAGGTTACATACGTTGCCTAGAGATGTTCTCTTTTAGAAACTCGAGCTGCGTTGAAATGCTTTGGGAACAAATGTCCGATCACGCCAGACTGACCAATCCCTGACTAGTGTGTATAAGCACAGCTAGGTCAAAGGACAGAGAGGCCAGGAGTGGCACTGCGGTTCAGGTTGTAGAACCGGACAAAGATCAGTCTGGTGGACCAGCCTGCAGTGTTGCAAATGTCTTGAAAGGGTACTCCAGAGGACCAAGCCTTTGAGGCCACCACAATCCGGGTGGCGTGAGCTCTGACCCCCCAATAGAGCACGGAGACCAGAGGAATCATATGATGATGTGATGGCATCAATGATCCATCTGCTAAGGGTCTTCTTATTGGCAGGGAGGCCTCTCCTCGGAGGGCTGTAGCAGACGAGCAGTTGGTCAAAATTTTTCCAGGGACCAGTCCTATGGATATAGGTGTCCAGTGCACATACCAGGCACAGCCGGTTCAATTTTCTCTGGTCTGGGGCCTGAAATGGAGAAGGATAGAATGCCTGTACCCTTACAGGTTGTGGGACAGCCGAGGGCACCTTTAGGATGTAACCCGTCCTGGGGTACAAAAAGGCACTGGCCATACCTGGAGTAAACTCCAGGAAGGAGGGGGCCACAGAAAGGGCCTGTAGGTCTCCTACTCTATTAAAAGAGCAAATGGCCAACAAGAAAGCAGTCTTGATTAAAAGATGCCTCCAGGATGCCTCAGCCAGAGGCTCGAAGTGGGACCAAGAGAAAGCACCAAAACGACTGCCAGGTCCCATCCAGGCACTTTTGGTCGCACTGTCGGCCTCAGCCTTCGGGTGCCACGAAGAAAATGCATCACAAGACGGTTTCTGCCCTCTGGAGTGAAGAATGGTCTCTACCACCTTGGTGGAGAGGCCTTGGTGGAGAGGCCCCACTTTGGAGCTACCAGGAGGAGACGGACTCCATCCCGGCGAAATCTCTCGAGACCGACTTAGCGTGCTCCACTCCCAGGAATTATTATTTTTTATTTTTTCTGACGAACAATTGACAGACAATTCAACACATACACACAAAGCACTTCGTGAACAAACAGAAGCTGGTGCTCGCCTCACTCCATGTGCTTTTTATACCTCCTGGTTATACCCCACCGGTGACGGCCAGCGTCCAATTTCTGACTGATTACACACATTATTTCAGAATGTTTTGACACAGCTCAAGTTCCTGAAAGGAAACCTACTGACCCATTGTGGCAGTAAAAATAATTACTGTTATTATATCTAAAAATGTACATGTTTCTCACAAACATTTTTGGAATTTTTTCTATCAATTTTTCCAAAATTCATTTCTGTTCACGAGCTAATTTTCTTGTTTGTGTTTGATAACTGTAAACAAATATTTACATTATTTTTTTTTTTTTTGTGTAAAATATTATAGTGAATTTTGGTTCATCTTTTACTATATCTTCACAAAATGTATTTGTTTTTACAATTTACTTTAATTTATTATTTATTTAGGGTTTTCATATTACACATTGTTTTGAATTTGTTTCTTTGTTTTGTTTTTCATTCTTTTTTCCTTTCCTACAACTGATTCTTATTTCTTTATGAAAATGTTTTTGCATCTTTGCTCGTAATTTTCTTCCACAAG
Source organism: Silurus aristotelis (assembly GCF_946808225.1). Taxonomy (NCBI): domain Eukaryota; kingdom Metazoa; phylum Chordata; class Actinopteri; order Siluriformes; family Siluridae; genus Silurus; species Silurus aristotelis. Next base: position 6,033,300 of record NC_139597.1, on the reverse strand, counting down.
TTTTCACATGGGATTTTTTTCATGTGATATGTTTTTCCACTCAATTCATTGAGTGAATGTGATTTATTTACTTATACGTATTCAGCCTGGAAGTACAGTTTCATTGAATAACATGGTGAAATGTGATCACATACTCTCTCTCTCTCTCTCTCTCTCTCTCTCTCTCTCACACACACACACACACACACACACACACAGACACACACTAAGCAACATTTCTCTTACAAATGTTATGCAGTCAATAATGTACATGGATACACGTGTGCACACATACATACATACATACATACATACATACATACATACATACATACACATACAGTAAATGCATGTAAACCTTTCCACTAAAACACATCAATCACATTACGTTGTCTGCCTCAGCAACAACATTCGATCAACCAATGTTTTTTCACATAATAAAGTGAGATAATTAACTTATTCACACCCACACACATACACACTAACAGTCCTTTGATGCCTCTTCTCTTAACTTTTTCTCCTCATGGGAACCTGATTAAATATTGAAACATTTATTTGCCATTCTCCAGATCACTATGTTCACGCCATTTTTATGTGCTGTAATGTTCTTATAACAAAATAACGCAGCCCGAGTGCATTTGTTCCAGCCGTAAAGCACAGTGACTTTTAAACCTAATTTTGTATTTTGGTAAAAAGCACATTCTTTTAGCAGAGTGTAGCATCACCACCTCACAGCTCCAGGGTCTCTGATTTATTACTGAGCTCACATTAGTGTCTGTGTGGAGCTTTTTGTGTTCTTTCTATGTCTATGTGGGTTTCCTTTGGGTTCCTTGGTTTTCTCTGATCAATCAGCATGTATGTGTTTTGATCTTGTAATGTGAATTGATCAAATAGAGATGATGTACTTGTGATGTAGTTACATGATGCAGTAGTCAATTAAGTCAGTACAAACAATGTATGTTATAGTAACCTGTAGAACTTCAATACTTCGCCTGTCCAGCTAGCCAGCACCTTGTGTAGAGTGCTGTTCATTAGTGGAGACAAATACTACGACCAGTGGGTTGAGGACCCCTGAGAATATTGTCGGCTAGAATCCCAATATGTCCAAATAGCCATGTTTACAGTTAGAGGGTGTGGTTGGGGGAAGTGACAGCTCAGTGGTTCAGGGTCTGGGTTACTGATCGGAAGGTCAGAGGATAAAGCCCCAAAATTACCAAGCTGCAACTCTTGGGCCCTTAAGCAAGACCCTTAACCCTCTGTGCTTCAGGGGAGCTTTATCATGGCTGACCCTGTGCTCTGACCCCAGCTTCCTAACATTGCTGGGATAAGCAGTGTTGGGGAACGTTACTTTTAAAAGTAACGCATTACAATATTGAGTTACTCCCCAAAAAAACGAATTGCGTTACTTTTTATGGAAAGTAATGCGTTATATTACTTTTGCGTTACTTTTTCTTACCTGGCTAAGGCTTGATCTCTTTCAGGCCTTACAGGTGTAACAGGTGAGAAGTTCTTGTACTAGTGTTTAATGCAGTAATGCACGGGTGGCCAACCCGAGGCTCGTGAGCCGCATGCGGCGTTTTATGGCTGGTTTCATGCGGCTCTTACGTTCATATCGAAGTTTGTGTTTGTTTGTTTTTAATGTGCGGGTTCGCTTCGCTTGAGTTCAATACGGTATTTTTAAGACTTAAATGATCTCGCCCCTACTGGGAAACTTTGCGGTATATTCATCTCACGCACACGCGCATTTGACAAAAATACCGTATTGAACTCAAGCGAACACGCACATAAAAAAAAACAAACAAACAAAGTCTGTGTTTTCTGTCATTATGTTGGTGTGTGACATTTACAATAAATCTGGCTGAGCAGAGCTTTGTGTGTGTGTGTGTGTGTGTGTGTGTGTGTGTGTGTGTGTGTGTGTGTGTGTGTGTGTGTGTGGTGTGTGCGCGGCGCATGTGAGGGAGGAAGGGATGGGTAATGTTCATGTGTGCCCATGTGTATGATGTGGCTCGGGTTAGGGTTAGTATCTGAAAATCTACTGAAAATCTATTTACTAAATATTAATTTACTGAAATCAAGCCTTTGTTGTTTATCTTGAGGCGGGGTGCAGGTTTCATTTGGCTCTCTCTCTTCCACATCTGTAGTGCTGTGCTTTGCTTGCAGATGTTTTTTAAATTTGAAGTAGTATTTTTTGCCGTTGACAAAAGCTTTTCACCAACACATCATTTACACTTAACGATTATTCCCTTCTCCTTTTCCTCGACTATTTCAAAATAATGTGAATACTTCCATCGCAGTAATGTAATGCTCTGGCCTGCCATCTCCGCTTCTGACCAGCTTCTGTTCCCACGGCTCGCACGTAGGTGTGCGCGATTCTACGAGATTACGTTCATTTTAATGCAAAATAACTGAACTGAAAAGTAACTCGCATTACTTTTTTAAAAAAGTAACTCAGATATTAATAGGTACATTTATAAAGTAACACGCTACTTCACTCGTTACTCCAGAAAAGTTATATTATTACGTAATGCACGTTACTTGTAACGCGTTACCCCCAACACTGGGGATAAGCAAAGAAATAATTTCACTGTTTTGTAATGTTCATGTGACAAGTAAAAAGGAAGGGGAAGTGAGTGGTATAGATCCCACACCTGTACTGTACATAGTGTTATTATACATTTGTGCTCTGTTGCAGTGAGCAGCACAGAGGATAAAAAGAGCAAAGAAGAGAGCCAATAGAGATATAGACATGAAGAGCAAAGTTTGCATGCAACCTAGTGAACCAGTGTTGATTTATTCATTGATAGAAACTTCAAAGCACTTTTGTAAGTTGCTCTGGATTTGGGAGTCAGGGCTAAATGGCATAAATATAAATGTAAATGTATGTGTGCTCATATTAAAACATTAAGGGACAAAAAAGTCAAAGAAAACGTGACTGTGGCAAAAATGAAGATGATTTCTGTGGACAATTTGCTGTCTGCCTTGCATTCCTTTCTTCAGCAAACTCTCCACACATTAACTGATTAAGTCCTGATTTAAAAAATAATAATAATAATACAATTTTGTCAATCAGCACTGATCCATCTTTTCTCTCGAGAGATAACTGATCATTAACTTATTCTTAGCTTTTGATTTTCTATTTCTTTTAAACACACACACCCACACACACACACACACAAGCAATAGCTTATAAACATCATTGCTTTGCATCTCTCTATTTCTCTCTCTCTTTCCTTCACATCAGGAAAAGTTGATGTACCTAAAATCATACTTTCCATTTTTCTTCCACTAGCAACTTAAAGTGCAACTAATTCACAACAATTATTTTCAAACCTCTCTGTCATTCATTCCTTTCTTTCAAACCCTTTTATTGTCCAATGGCTTTTGTCAAACACTCATTGTGTTGAAGCCCGAGTGCAGCCCTTTCTCTAGAGTCCCAGTTTTACAGTGACTCATAAAACTAATTGAACAATGCGCAACAAACAGGAGCGAGAAGCGTGTTCTCATGGCATTCTTATTGCCAGGATTTCAGTTACTGTCGTTTTCAGACACAAGATGGTTAGGGATTAAAAAAGATTAATCCAAACTGGTGAGTCAGATAATAAAGGAAATCCAAACCACGATAAGACTTGAGAGGGTGGATTGCGAGGAAACACAAGAATGAACTATTTCAGTTTTGTTTTTCGTGGTGTGATTTTTTCCTGCTTTTTTTTTTAATGTATTTTTTATGTATGTATGTTGAGGTGGAAAATATCATATGCCTTTATACATAATCATATTTATGCTCAGTGATACTTATGTGACTTCTTTATATATATATATATATATATATATATATATATATATATATATATATATATATATATATATATATATATATATATATATATATATATATATAAAGATATATAGATACATACAGTACAGACCAAAAGTTTGGACACACCTTCTCATTCAAAGAGTTTTCTTTATTTTCATGACTATGAAAATTGTGGAGTCACACTGAAGGCATCAAGGGCTATTTGACCAAGGAGGAGAGTGATGGGGTGCTGCGCCAGATGACCTGGCCTCCACAGTCACCGGACCTGAACCCAATCGAGATGGTTTAGGGGTGAGCTGGACCGCAGAGTGAAGGCAAAAGGGCCAACAGGTGCCAAGCATCTCTCTGGGAACTCCTTCAAGACTGTTGGAAGACCATTTCAGGTGACTACCTCTTGAAGCTCATCAAGAGAATGCCAAGAGTGTGCAAAGCAGTAATCAAAGCAAAAGGTGGCTACTTTGAAGAACCTAGAATATGACATTTTTCAGTTGTTTCACACTTTTTTGTTATGTATATAATTCCATATATAATTCCACATGTGTTAATTCATAGTTTTGATGCCTTCAGTGTGAATCTACAATTTTCATAGTCATGAAAATAAAGAAAACTCTTTGAATGAGAAGGTGTGTCCAACATTAGTACAACAATGGTCTGTACTGTGTATATATATATACATACATACATACATACATACATACATACATACATACACACACTGTCTAGGTGACAAGTGCAATATTCAGTCTAAACACAGTTACCAGTAGTTCTGACCAGTTCTGCTTTTCTACAGAGGGAAAAAGAGACAAGTGGGAAGAAAACATGCAAAAAATAAGCTGTAGTACAAGACACCTGTTTCATGAATCTGTCTAGCTACATTTATCTAACATTCTTTCGAGCTTTCTATGACCCTCCTTTGGTCTGAGTTTTTTGTTTTTTTTCAAACCTGTCTATGCGAAATGTCATTTTCTAAGTTGCTAAGAAGTGAAGCAGTAAAGATTCTTATTCCACTTTGTGTGGGTCCTCCTCTCAGAGGAGCTGCAAAATCTGAGAAGGGGAGAACATATTCAACTCTAACCCCTCAACTTTTAATTAGTAATCAGGATCATTAATGTGACACGCTGTTGAAAATCACAGATTGTGAAATGATGAGGAAGGGAAAGGACTTCCAGTGGGGCCACCAATACAACTGTCAATAAGTTTTTCATATTTTGGATGTCTTTAGTGTTAATGTACAATGTATATTGTAAAAACTCGTTCCAGCATTCTCAAATGCAGAGATGTTATAGCACGAGACTATGTGTGTGTATGTGTCAGGTGATGTGCACACAAGGAAGACTATTAACACTAACCTGCTGAGTCGTCACAGCAGGAGCCTAATAGAACAAATTACACCACCTTGAAGGTTTTCTCTCTCTCTCTCTCTCTCTCTCTCTCTCTCTCTCTCTCTCTCTCTCTCTCTCTCACACACACACACACACATGCACACACACACACACATGCACACACACATCTCAAATCAGTAACATAACACTTCAAAACAAAGTGAATGCTTGCGCTGCACTTGTTAATTCGATTCAAAGGCCAAACTGGATCCAATGGAATTAAAGATATTAATTAGACAATTAACAGAGAGGTGGTGTGTGTTATACAGCAGTGTTTCTATCACACCATGTCTGGCAAATTCGATTAGAACGGCGGAGATGGAATATTAAAGTGCATCAGCATACCACGATGTTGACTACGGAGGCTTGAAGGTGAGAGAGTGAGCTACAGAAGAAAACACAACACCTCTGTGCCAAACTGAACATGACTCTTAGTAAGATCCTGAGCATGGAGAGATGACCTGTGGGGCACACAGATAAACACCCTTTCTTTGTTGAGTTCACCGTCTACATTTTTCATGCTGCTTCTGTTAGAGAATTATTGAGGAAAGGTAAATTGTTTCTTCTTCTTTCACACTATATTAGATATTTGTGTAAATGGACCTGCAGATACTCCAGGGTCATTCCTTCTCAAGTGGTCTAGTACAGGTGGCTTAAGAAATTTAATTTCTTTTTTTGTGTGATGCTCAACAGTCAACGGTTTGTCAAGTGCATATTATATATATATATATATATATATATATATATATATATATATATATATATATATATATATATATATATATATATTCTTTCAGCTTCTCCCATTAGGGGTCGCCACAGCAGATCATCCATATTCGTGATCCGCATGTTCGATTTGGCACATGTTTTTATGCTGGATGCCCTTCCTAACGCAACCCTCCCCATTTATCCGGGCTTGGGACCGGCGCTTGTGCAACCCTAATGGCTGGGTTTGATTCCCTGACCGGGAATCGAACCCGGGCTGCGGCGGTGAGAGCACCGAATCCTAACCACTAGGAAGGATTTTGTGTGATGTTAAGCATCACACAAAAGAAAAATTTTATTCTATATTCTATATATTAGATTAGATTAGATTTAACGTTATTGTTATTGTGCAAGGTACATGCACAAAGCCAATGAGATGCAGTTAGCATCTAACCAGAAGTGCATAAGTAGCCTATTTACAATAGATAACAGTAGATAAATAAGGTATGAGGTCCATATATACAGGGATGAGGGTGAATAATGTACAGAAGGTGCAGTAGGTAATAATATATGGGAAACTAGTAATATACTATATACTGTGCAAATATTATGCATAGACAGACATGTTAGAATATAATATACTCAATGGCATGATATAGTTATGTATAAGTATAAAATGTGTAGAGGACAAGCACTGCAAAATACACAAAGTGACAATGCAGTATTGAATCAGCTGTTCAGTGCAGTAACAGCCACAGGAAAAAAGCTATTCTTCAGTCTGCTTGTGCAGCGTTGAGGAACCTGTAGCGTCTGCCCAATGGTAGAAGGGTGAATAGTCTATGGTTGGGGTGGGAGGTATCTTTGATAATGCTCCTTGCCCTTTGTAAACCGTGTTTACTGTAAATGTTCTCCAAAGTGGGTAGTTGAGTGCCGATGATTCGTTGGGCAGTTTTCTCCACACTCTGAAGGGTTTTGCGGTTCGGAGCAGTGCAGCTGCTGTACCACACTAAGATGCAGTTTAGTGAGGACGCTTTCAATAGTACAGCGGCTAAAGTTCTCCACTATCCTGTAGCACAGTTTTTTTAAGTCTCCTCAGAGAAAATTATTAAATATATATTTAAAAAGAAAGGAAGCTCTCCCGTTTTAACACTTTTTTACTTTTAGTATTATAACACTGTAATATTGACAGATGAGGTCACTCATCTAACTAATGGTTAAATTCATTGTAAATTCAGAGATTCATGGGTTAAAAAGAATCAATTCACACTGGTAAAAAGTCCAAATTAGAGGGTTTCTAGTTCCTCTCACTCTCCCTTTTTTCCACTGGTATTTCGAGTATTGTTGGAATACTACTGGGCACTCAGGGGGCTAAAAAAATCCACAAAGCAACAGTCTTTTGCAATATTGTCATTCAGTACTAGTACAATTAGTAGTCAGTGTTCTATATTTTGCTCTTTGAAGCCTTGGGACAGGAAATGAAAATTAGTTTAGTAGGAATGATCTGTTCTGCAAAGAGAATGGGAGTTAATGTGTGAGGAATTTCATCTATTATACTGTTAACTTTCTGCCATGTTTGGGTTTGGCCTGCCAACTCAATTCCATATAGCAGCAATATTATTTTGTTTACTTTTCTGTCATTGGCTGTTGCTTGATGCTGTTTTCACTATTTGTCTTAGAAGTAAAAATATCAGAGCATCAGTGACTATTTGTCACAGATGATAAAATCACATGATGCAAGTTAAGATTTGCTTAACTTATCCGAGGGGATTGTTGCAGACCCCTGGAATGAGTCTGTGAAAAATAGAATACTGGAAGACTAGAATATTCTAAAGATCCCATGAAGATCTATGTTTTTTTTTTTTTTTTTAAGAGTGTACCTATCACAAGGACGGATGAAACTGCTCTTGGTTTATTTCTCAATAAATGCGCCAGGCTTTTCTTTTTCCCTATAACGCCATGTAAAAGTTGATGACAAGGAATTATTCTACATTAGCTAAATAGATCTTGTTGATTTAATATCTACAAAATTTTTTTTATATTTAATGCCAATGAATTGTGTAACCTGAGACCCAAAGTTATAATGTGGATTTACTATGGAATAAACTACTAATTCACTTTGGAACACCATATGTAATATGTAGCCTCAGGTTATTATGGAATTATCTGTCAGACACAAATAAAACAAAGTTACTGCTTTTTGTGATGCAGGATAATAGTATGTTGCAATGACAGTGTCTCCAGTGCATTTGAATGCCACATCACATTTTCCACTATGTTCTCATTCAAGTTAAGTTAAATATCTTTTTCCATTGAATTATGTATTTTGTGACACCCACATAGATCATGTGAAAGTGTACTCAGGCCCTTAATATATAAATTCATGCAACCTTTTATTTACAAATGAGCACTTCAGTGTTTCAGAAAATTGATGATAAAAAATAAACTGTCTTTTCCTCAAAATATTGAAAAGCAGTGGTGCTTAAAAAAGCCATTTTGTTCCACAGGCAGGGTGGCTAGTCTTATAAGATTAAACAAACCAGGCCGTGTCTCCTATGTGCCAAGCATCTGTTACATCAGGGAAAGACACACACAAACGCACACAACGGTCCTTTGAGGACTGGAATCCAGCACAGTTTCCTGACCTCCCTGATCCAGTAAACCTAGAGAACCTGCTCATTAGCTGATGAGGTGAATCAGGTGTGTGTTACTCTGAACTCTGGGCACACAGCACAAGATCAGGCACTTACAGTCACTCTCTCCAAGGCGTTAAAATAGACCTGTCATCCATTTTACTGGGGAATAAATCACTTTCTCTGGCACCTCACAGGCCAAACAGTGTCCTATCCAGTGGGGAAAATATTTCACATAGACCTCTAGTTCCTCTTAAAGGCAGTATGAATTATATATTGCCTATATCCTGCTGCGTAAAATGGTTTGGCAAAAAAAAGAAAAAGTCTTTTGAAAATGATCTCCAAGGCCAGGGGAGTTATCAAAACCAGGAAAAAAAAGGATCCGTATTGCTGACATGCAGTGAAACAGAAACGGAGATGTCACATACATGTATAGAGACAAAAAGCCGCAATGTCGCCTTTTCACCTTGCATTTGATTAAAGTGTAAAAGAACTGCATCACATTTTATTTCAAGGTCTACAAATGTATAGATTACTACTAACATTTAGCTCATTACATATAAAATATTTGATTTTTTTATGTAGTATTATAATAATTACTTGCCTTATAGCTCATTCTCTACCTTGTCTTTTTTTCACATTACTGTATAATTAGTATGTGATCCATATATTATCACATCATTTTTCACAAAATGCACTTTAATATATGTTCATTCTACATTTTCACTTTCACTAAGACTGTTTGTATCTCTCTCTCTCTCTCTCTCTCTCTCTCTCTCTCTCTCTCTCTCATATATATATATATATATATATATATATATATATATATATATATATATTGTATTCAATGGATTTATTTGGATTTCAATGGTATTCAATGGATTTAATTATTCTATATTGGCTTTAGAAAATATAATTTAAAGAAAAGAATCAACTTCAGGTAGAAATAATTATGTAGCTGTCAATCGATTCAAATATTTAATCATCATTGATTGTCATGAGTTAACTTGTGACTTATTCGCACATTTGCATCTGTTCTAAATATACTAAAAATAATACTTTTTAAGTTTTTAATACTATATATATATATATATATATATATATATATATGAATATTATTTTATTAAAATGGTCAAACAGAAATGTGCTCTGCAATAATTGCCTGTCTGAAATGTCTGTAAAGTTAATAAAATTACAACAACAAAAAAAATTATAGCATTCAGACCCTTTGCAACAACGTTTAAGCAATGAGCTCTGCATTTGATTGGCTGTGTATTATTTGCATTCTGACCAATGGCAGTTAAATTAAATCTAATTTAATAGTGTATAGGTGCCAGGTATAAAATCCTCTACAGGATTATTCATTTCAATCATTTCATTTTATTTTTAATTGATTATTAAATCACTTTTTACACGTTTAGCAGACCTTGATCTGAGCCCAAAGGCTCCATTACCCTGAGAATTGTAACACATTTCTCAATATCTTTGTAATAGACTGATCTGCCCTTTATGAGCCAAATTAAAGGTCTCAAGTAGTGAAAAAAAAAGTTTTGGGCAAGTTAGCAGTATGGAACTGGCATTAATCACTCACTCATAGGCGCAGCTGTATTCAATGGATTTAATTATTCTATATTGGCTTTAGAAAATATAATTTAAAGAAAAGAATCAACTTCAGGTAGAAATAATTTCTCAGTTGGTTTAATACACAGGATTAATACACTAAAACTTCTGCTATCACTCTTCTCCACCCACTCCACCCTGCCTGCACTCTTTTCTCCACTTCTCTAACACCCTCTTCATTACTTTGCACTGTTGACCCTAAATCCACAAACACACAATGCAACTCCTTCTGACCTTCTCTACACTTCTCTATCAACATTCTCAAAGCAAATAATGTGCCTGTGTAATAAAATAAAAACTGAATTTTCAATAAAATTATAAATCAAATTCTGAAAACAAAAATGACAGTACATTGCATTCGACATTTGTATAGTAATGATGGAAACCAAAATGCAGTCATAGTTTCTATATTATTGTTATACTTCTCAACTTCAGTGGTGGAAAGAGTAGAGTACAGTACACTTAAAATATTCCTACTGTAATAATCATTTGGTTTAATTAGTATTAATTAGGAAAATAAACTATTTGGCACGAGATGTTTTTTTTTTCCACATCTCACTTTGAAAAAACTGTTTTGTAAATGTTTTGTTTTCTATTCTGATCGATTTTCGATTCGTATTTTAAATTACCAAGTGGAAATTATTCAAGCAAATACCACCTTAGTCAGAGAACTTTTGAGATTTTGTTTGCCATGTGAATGCTAGAATTGCTGTCCAAGTACATGCCTCATAACATCCAGGGACGAGCAGTATTTACATTTTGTTTATAATTTTTTTACATTTTGTAAATTACAATGTTCACTCCTGTTCTCAGTTCTCTCCCACACATCGCACTGTGTAATAGACAACAGGTTTACTGGTGGGGCTATTTTGTATTTTGTGTATTTGTCCTACACTGTCTTGTGTTGTCCTACACTGTCTTGTGTTGTCCTACACTTTCTTGTGTTATCCTACACTTTTTTGTGTTGTCCTACACTTTCTTGTGTTGTCCTACACTTTCTTGTGTTGTCCTACACTTTCTTGTGTTGTCCTACACTTTCTTGTGTTGTCCTACACTGTCTTGTGTTGTCTTGCACTGTTTGCATAAGGGTACACACAATGCACTTTATGTGGCGAGGACACTTACACACTTACTAGACCTTAGCTCTGTATATATATATAATATTGTACACTAATTGTAGCTGTTTAGTAGAATCATTATTTTGCACACGATTGCACAATTGACTGCCTGACATAATATATTAATAAAGTTATAATTAACAATCAAATGATTAATTAGTTAAAAGGGTCTCTAGGTTACGTATGTAACCCTAGTTCCCTGAGGGAACGAGACGCTGCGTCGTTACTATGAATACAGGTGCCATCAGTTGTCTTCTTCTGAATGACTTGTTTGTCATTGTGTTGCTGAGGCACATCGTTACCAAACACCAAGTAATTAAATTAAAATACAATTATGAGTCAATTGCAAACTGTTTAACATTAAACGTTAAAACTAACCTTCATCAAGCAGATCACAGGGAAATGTGTATGAATATTTGATCTGTTAACTGGTTGCGTACTGTATGTCCGATTTACTGCATCAAACATTGTTTATTATTCAACTGAGTCAGTGTAATGGTGAAGTAAAAGACCAAATAGACCAATAGATGGAAGGTTTGCAAAGAAATGTCATGCTCCCTTGTAAAAGTCTTTTTTTAAATACAAAAATACAGTAGTTTATTTTGATACATAGTGTGGCTTCTGTATTTTGTAGTTTATTTTTGATTCACTTAAAGTTAAAGTATTTGTTATTTTATTTTTTAATTCATAGGCCAACATCAATCACTCAGTCCCTTTCACTTGATTACTGATCAACAACCAGAAGGATTTTATCAAAACACCCAGCCCTTGAGCACTGATGACGAAGTCCTAGGATGTCGTACTGACAAATCTTTCTGTGCTATATCTTTCCTGGCATTGGTTAAATGCTGGGATAAGTGTATAAATGTAGCAGGGGAGTATGTTGAAAAATAAATGCAGTTTCCACTACTGTATATTTGTACTTTTATTTTATAAACTTAAAAGTCCTGGTTTGACTTGAACACCCCTCGTTTATTCACCAGTCTGACTTTTGGATTACCCTGTTTGTTATTTGCAAATCACAGGACTATCATCTGTCTTTTTTGGTTGCTTCTGCCTAAGATTTCAAAAATATTCTAGCATTACGTGTGTGCACTTGTTTCCATCTGTTAGTGCGTTGACAGGCTAGCTATGCTCACTGAAAACCAAAGAATGGTATAAAAGAGCAAAACTGGCCTACCTAAATTGAATAAATTAGATAGAGCAGGTCTTAAAAGCTAACAAGTACCAACCACATTCTGTTCATATTCATAAGAGCTAGGAAACAGAAGGTCTTTCCCATCTGGAGGGGGAAAAAAAAGAAACTTGTAAAAACAACAGAAAAAAAAATTACTCACAGGCACACTGAAATCACTAACTGCGAATTCCAGATGGATAGTAATTCAACTAGGGCTAGAAAATATGAGAATTTATAGACCTTAATTTTCAACAAGCCTCACATATGTTCAGCTTTGGGCAAATCATTTGGGTAAAACTTTGGAAATATGTAACTGCTGTATGAATTGCTTTCTTGTATAAATGCACTGGATGAAGAGCTCTGGGATACACACTGATCCAGACCTGAATCGGAGCTCTTTAGACCACAAGGCTAATGTGAGATGCAATATTGTTGCGCCATACACCAGACGAGCTGAAAATGTGCTTTTGCTGATAGTGACCTCTAGCCAGAAAATCATTAGGGACCACCACAGAGAGCCAATTTGTTGTGCTGTAGCCTGTATGATGTGTGGACTACACTAAATATAGCCTTCTGTTTTAACAATCACAGTGTGAACTCTCTTTTGAGACCACTGGTGTAAGTGGGAAACAGTTAAAGTTATTCCTTTTTGGCAGACATCCATAAGAGACTTATAGCTGAGCTACACAAGTAAGATATAAGAGCCTAGCATTGGCAATTTTAAACTGAAAGTCGTAACCTTCTAAACAGTAATCTAGGGTATTCGAAAATCCTTTGCACATCATAATTTGATATAAAGTGGTGGCCAAAGTGCAGGGTCAAGTCAAGTAATGTCAAGAAGCTTTTATTGTCATTTCTACCATATATAGATGACGCAGTACACAGTGAAATAAGACAAAATGGTGCTCCATTAAACAGTATAAAGCTACATCACACACGCATAAAGCTACATAACAGAACACAGAGTTAAAGACTAAAGTAAGTGTCATTGCCACATAAATTGCATCGTGTGCAACCGAGTGCAAACAGTCAAGTCAAGTCAAGTTTATTTCTATAGCGCTTTTCACAACAGACATTGTCTCAAAGCAGCTTTACAGAAATCAACAGTCAAGGTGAATGGTGTGTATTTATCCCTGATGAGCAGCCGTGGCGACTGTGGCAAGGAAAAACTCCCTTAGATGTTATGAGGAAGAAACCTTGAGAGGAACCAGACTCAAAAGGGAAACCCATCCTCATTTGGGTGACATCAAGAGTTTGATCATAAATCATTCAACAGTACAGAACACTGGAGAGTGAGAACTAACATGAGTACTGGAGTATAAGATTATAAGTAATGTTCTTTCTACAGTCTTATACAGTCTATATGGTTAGTAGCTCCTAGTTTTATAAGCTCAACATTTGTGATCATCACAGATCCAGCATCAGCTTCTCCATGCCAGAGCCTTTAAACACTCCAAGAAGTCCAATGTCAAAACCACACATGTAGTGGGATCCAATTGGCACTGGTACGTCTCTAGATGGTTTGGGATGTTTGCGAGTTCGGCATCTACTTCTTCAAAGGTCCGTAATCATCACGAGGTGGGATGTGTGAAGACAAAAAACAGAGAACACAAAGACAGTGTGGGACAGATACACAAAAGCCAAAATATAAAATAGCACTGACCAGTAAAAGTATTGATTATACAGTAATGTACAAAATTGGACTATAAAAAAAAAGGTATTTGTAAACGTAAACACAATGTAGTGCAAAAAACAGCAGTAGCAGCAGCCGAGAGGTGCAAAACAATAATATGATTAAATATAAATATATACAGTGAGAAAAATAAGTATTTGAACACCCTGCTATTTTGCAAGTTCTCCCACTTAGAAATCATGGAGGGGTCTGAAATTGTCATCGTGGGTGCATGTCCACTGTGAGAGACATAATCTAAAAAAAAAAATTCAGAAATTACAATATATGATTTATAAACTATTTATTTGTATGATACAGCTGCAAATAAGTATTTGAACACCTGCCTATCAGCTAGAATTCTGACCCTCAAAGACCTGTTAGTCTGCCTTTAAAATGTCCACCTCCACTACATTTATTATCCTAAAATAGATGCACCTGTTTAAGGTCGTTAGCTGCATAAAGACACCTGTCCACCCCATACAATCAGTAAGAATCCAACTACTAACATGGCCAAGACCAAAGAGCTGTCCAAAGACACTAGAGACAAAATTGTACACCTCCACAAGGCTGGAAAGGGCTACGGGGAAATTGCCAAGCAGCTTGGTGAAAAAAGGTCCACTGTTGGAGCAATCATTAGAAAATGGAAGAAGCTAAACATGACTGTCAATCTCCCTCGGACTAGGGCTCCATGCAAGATCTCACCTCGTGGGGTCTCAATGATCCTAAGGAAGGTGAGAAATCAGCCCAGAACTACACGGGAGGATCTGGTCAATGACCTGAAAAGAGCTGGGACCACCGTTTCCAAGGTTACTGTTGGCAATACACTAAGACGCCATGGTTTGAAATCATGCATGGCACGGAAGGTTTCCCTGCTTAAACCAGCACATGTCCAGGCACGTCTTAAGTTTGCCAATGACCATTTGGATGATCCAGAGGAGTCATGGGAGAAAGTCATGTGGTCAGATGAGACCAAAATAGAACTTTTGGGTCATAATTCCACTAAACGTGTTTGGAGGAAGAAGAATAATGAGTACCATCCCAAGAACACCATCCCTACTGTGAAGCATGGGGGTGGTAGCATCATGCTTTGGGGGTGTTTTTCTGCACATGGGACAGGGCGACTGCAGTGTATTAAGGAGAGGATGACCGGGGCCATGTATTGCGAGATTTTGGGGAACAACCTCCTTCCCTCAGTTAGAGCATTGAAGATGGGTCGAGGCTGGGTCTTCCAACATGACAATGACCTGAAGCACACAGCCAGGATAACCAAGGAGTGGCTCTGTAAGAAGCATATCAAGGTTCTGGCGTGGCCTAGCCAGTCTCCAGACCTAAACCCAATAGAGAATCTTTGGAGGGAGCTCAAACTCTGTGTTTCTCAGTGACAGGCCAGAAACCTGACTGATCTAGAGAAGATCTGTGTGGAGGAGTGGGCCAAAATCCCTCCTTCAGTGTGTGCAAACCTGGTGAAAAACTACAGGAAATGTTTGACCTCTGTAATTGCAAACAAAGGCTACTGTACCAAATATTAACATTGACTTTCTCAGGGGTTCAAATACTTATTTGCAGCTGTATCATACAAATAAATAGTTAAAAAATCATACATTGTGATTTCTGGATTTTTTTTTTTTTTGATTTTGTCTCTCACAGTGGACATGCACCTACGATGACAATTTCAGACCCCTCCATGATTTCTAAGTGAGAGAACTTGCAAAATAGCAGGGTGTTCAAATACTTATTTTCCTCACTGTATTATGGGTGGTGGAATGAATTTAGATGAGTATTGAATGACACAGCACCCTGGAGCAGAAAGGGTTAAGGTGCTTGTTTAAAACGCCAGCAATGGCAACTTCTGATATTAGCTTAAAACCTTTAACCAATTAGCTTAGTGGTTAAGGCATTGGATTGACTTTGGATTTAAAGATATTTCCAGCCACACCATGCTGCCACTTCTAGGCCCCCGAACAAGACCCTTAACCCCATAATTGTTCAGTTGTATGAATGAGATAATTGTATGTCACTCTGGATAATAGTGTCTGCCAAATGCCATAAATATATTTGTAAATGTGATGCAATGACCAACTATTTCCCTAATTATCCCCTCCTTACTTTCCCCTTAACCAACAGTCTCTCTCAGTGCAAAGGGTAGAAGATCGTTGATATTCAGGATTCCATCAGTCTTGCAGTCTAAATGGCATATATCCGATGTTTCACACATTCAATGCTCACTGAGGGTGAAGCAGTGACATTTTCATTTACAGCATTTGGCAGACACCCTTACTTAGAGCAGCTTACAGGAGTGTTTTATAGTCTCTTATCAAAAACACATCTTCATGCTGGTTCACTAGGTCAGCGATTAAGAATGCCATCTGGCAGTTAAATTTCTATTAGAGAAGAAAAATCGCAACATGAAAGAAAACACACAAGTCGAGGGATTTGTTTTTTTAATCTAAGTGTTAAAGCCACCAGTGACTCGGTTGTTTGGACAGCCAGAGGAAATCTTATTTCATTATTCGTTTACTTATTTGCCAGATAAGTTTATCTGAAGAATGTTATGATTAAGCTGAGCAGATGAAGTTTCTTTGCTTAAGGGCCACAGTTCATTTCACTACTAATGCCGGCACACACTGTGCGATTTTTAATAGTCCTTTGCGAGACTGTACAAACAAGATCCCCATATTACACTGTAGGATTTCAGTTCCCAATTTACAAGAGCCAAAAACTGATGCACACAAGAAAATATGAGTTTTATCTCATCAATCTGTGACATGTTCAGACTCGCGTTCTCTCGCTTATGGTGGCGAGCAGCAAACAAAAACAATTTGTAACCTTAATTTTGTTCATGACATGCCTTAATAAAAAAAAAATCATCATACACACTCCTTTCCCTCCATAACTCAATAGGTTTCTCTTTTTACTGTATTGTCCTCCTGACTTATGCTGTCGTGCTTGTCAACAGGTTCGGTGCGCCAGTTGGTTCTTGGTGTGAAGGTTGTCGTTGGAAAAGTCACACGGCAGGAAAGAGTCTGAAATCTTCGGACATTGCCAGAATTTCATGGAGGAAACAAATTATCTCAACGGCCATTAAGACTACAGATTTTAGCCTAAATCTTTTAGGATTTTTAAAATTTGTCGCACAGTGTGCACCTGGCTTTAAGTGCCAGAAGTCATATATAAAGACTCAAGAAAACAATTTTGATGCACTGCATGGTGTGATGAAAATTTTAAGGTAAGTGTTTGCTTTGGCTTCACATGTAAGCATCAGTCATTCATGTCAGTGGAGACAATAGAGCAGTGTGGTGCTTAGGGAGAAGTCATGCCAATGTTGCATGCGCACAAAGAAATATCTCCAAGGTGTGAGTTCGAAAAATCCAATCTAAAGTTATCAAGGGACTGAACGAGCACTGGAGTGGCCTCTGTCCTAAAGAAGTATCGGTTTCTCTTGTTGTTGTATAGGAGAAACTTGCATGACCCAGTCAGGTCAGTGATGTGATGCAAGAAGGAGAGTTATTCAGAACTACCCCAAGGCTAAAGCACAGTGTGATGATGTAAATTCCACTTCCTGCTTGGATTGCTGTGTATGGAAAGAAAAAATATACATTCAACGCTATTTTGACTATCACACTCTTTTTCGCACCTCACCGCTAATGAGACGTGAAGTGGCACTCCCTGCTGTGCCAACATGCCACCCTTTAACAATTATTACAAATAGATGAAAATTATTTGAACTTTACAGAGTGCTTTTAACAGTAGATAATGCCAAAAAGCTAATGTCCAGGTGCAGATGTAGAACAAAGATGAGTGCGGCGTGAGAATTTTGCCTGAGAGGAGAAGTGGATTTGTGATAATTGATCAATCATCCCAAAGAAACAATATTCCAGCAAATTCCATTAGCATCAGTAGATTTTTTTGCACAGAACTAGACTAAACCCTGGCTAAATGTGCTACTTTATAATCCACATGTGTATGTGTTTGTGTGTCTATTCAATACTATACAGTATGTTAATATTGCATTTTAGGCATTTGGCAGATGCCCTTATCAAGAGCGACTTACAAATGAGCAGATGAGAGACTTGCCACTTCCTCACCATCTTTATGAGTGCACGACCATAAGACTTTCAAGTCAAGTCATAGCAAGGTTTTCCAGATAACATATTGAGGGCAAAAAATTCTTTCAGGGCCAAAGATGGTCAACTTTTTACTTCAGAAATGTTGACAGTAGAAAACAAGCATGAGCAGTTTAATCTGTGGACTTGTCAATGTGGACTTGTCTTGGCTTAATATGAGACCTTCGCTAGAGATGGCTCTTCTATTCACCATGACCAGTGACTTACAGAGAGAGAGAGAGAGAGAGAGAGAGAGAGAGAGAGAGAGAGAGAGAGAGAGAGAGGAGAGGGAGAGAGAGAGAGAGAGAGAGATCGAGAGAGGGAGAGAGGGAGATGGAGTTTTATCCAGAGGTACACACACATCTATCAAATAAAACCCAGCATCTTATTCTGGGTCTGTAACAAATGTTCCATGTTGTATGGTATCCATGCTTGTGTGTGTGTGTGTGTGTGTGTGGTGTGTACACTGTGCTTATAAAACAGAGCAGCGGAAGATTAAAGGCATCAAACGATAAAGCCTCATTAATTATTCAGAGAGTAATGAATAAGCCTGCAGTGAGAGATGGAGCTGATTTCAAGCTTTTGCCATATCACCCATATTTCACTCAATGATTTGCTTCTACACATACACACATGAACACAGACACCCACACACCAAGCAGCCAGCCACGTCTCATCCATGTGCTAAACATAGTAACAAGCACTCTCAGGGGAAAAATACAAACAAACAGATAGGATGAGCAGATCATCAGACGTAGCAATAGGACAGAATAGAATTAGGAAATGTCTACTGCCTACTTTATGATATTTTTTACTGAATGAATTTGGTTCGATTTCCCAAAATATAAGCATGCATTTTAGCTCGAAACATCGTTCCTCTACGTTTCAGTCTACATGCATGTTGCCCCATTACCATAAAGCCTTTCTTCTACCTGTGGATATTGACCCCAGTGGGGTTTTTTTTGCTCCCGTTTTTAAAATCCTGTTCGAATTTCAGTTCATTTCTGTAGGATCTTCAGAATCTTATTGAACATTTAGATTTTTTTTTTTTTTACCTAAAAATGAAACAGAATATCAGTTTGTCTTAAAGGCTCTGATTGGACTTCTTTACTGGATTCATTAAAAACCTCTGGAAAATGGTGAGTAAGGCGGGAAAAAAAAGCATTTTGGAGCTAAAACAACAAAGCCTGAATGTTCTTTCATTTGAGATTATTGGTCATTTTTTTCCATCACCTTAGTGAGACAAATGACAGCAGACTTCCAGGTATAACCCAAATACAGCACCAAGCAACAATCTTGCAACACTTCACAAATATAGAGCATGTTATTTTCCTTCAGAAATATAAATTTGCAAGAAGCCATGATCTGATTAGTTGAGATTACATCCATAATTTGGAAAGGACAAAGAGAGAAGAGAGAGAAACAGGATTAATGGCGTGACCTTTGATGAGCCAGGCTGCGATTTCCACTGCGTTCATGATCATTAAGGCTCCCTCTCACTGCACGCTCTGAATAGACGTGTCAGAGCCGAAAGAAGAAAAGAAATGGAAGGAGGAGAATGGAGGAGGGGAAAAAAAGCAAAAGATGGTATATAGTAATATCAGGAGGCAAAGCTAAGCTTCGTCACCCCTCTGCATGCCTCCTAATGATTTTCTAATGAAAGCCCTGTTTATGTCCTAATTTGCAGCCGTCTGCTGATAGGTTCATGTAATGGACTGTCTCATTGCTGCCGTCTCTTTTTCCCTGTGCAACACAAACCACACCGACAAGCACGGACTCGAGGGGCGAGCTATTTATATAGTGCTCACACTGACTCCTAAAGAACACCCACAGGAAAATACACACATATTCCCACAGGGGCAACATTGACCAACAGACCACCCCACTTAATGTGAACCTCACATTTAAAGTAAAACCAGGAAGGTGTTACACTGCATTTTTTTTTTTAAGAAAGGTGTAAAACTGTAAAGCGAAAAGAAAAAAAACCCTGCATGAAAAATAGTTAAAACTTTATAGCTAAATAACATCTTCAGGGCTTCTTCAGCATTTCTGAGTTCACTGAGTTAATTTAAACTGCTCATTTATTCACGCAAATGATGACTACGAGCGTGCAATCAAAAAATGTTAGCTGTTAATGTACAATCCTGAGCATTTCATCGCCTTTCAAATCATCTGCTATTAAAGACGGCACTCCACTTCTTTACTTTCTCATGTTGTACATTTACGTACAAAGCCGTGTTTCTGGAAAAAAAAAAGGTCAACAGACTCTTACAGTATTTAAACCCTTTTCCATCCATCCAAGCGAAGTGCCACGCTAGCCCTGAACATCTAAATGATTACATCTTTGATTCTCAAGTACTGCACTGTCGCAGCATTTCCATTCCAGAAGGAGTAAAACACCCCACTCAGTTAATCGACTTTCAGATGAAAGCAGGAAAATATCAAGTGCAAATTAAAATTTAGGGTCACAGACCGAGAAACGGCTTACAACATAAAAGAAATAAGTGATCCCTATTAAGGCAGAAAATAAGAACTACGCAGGTTTCGAAGTTTCTAGGGGAAAAAAAAAAATAAAAAATCATAATCATTTCTGTCCAGCGATTGCATAAACATGATGAAATATTAAAGTAATTTCTGACATATGAACCGCAATCTGTTTTTGCCATTTTCAAGGGCAAACACAACTCGCAGAATAACGTTGCATGTCCTTTAAAAATGTAATCGCTGACTATATGTACACGTGAAATATCAACCGGAGGCGTGCCGAAAATGATGAATCACTGTAAATCGCAAGTTCTACTGGATAGTGAATCATTTAAATGAAGGTCAGCTGTTGGAGAAACGAGAGTTGGAGGAAATTTAAAAAGGGATTTTAGAGTTTTAATCCAGAATAATAGCATCTTTTGTCTTTCTTTTCATCACTAAGAGAAAAAGTTCTCTTGGTGATGAAAAGTTTTTTTAGCATCAAGGTTAGTCAGGCTTTTCAATGTAGAAAACAACTCAGTATGGATGTCCAGTTATCATCAATAATACACTCCTAGGCAAAAAAAAGCATTGTCCGTGCCTAGTATTGTAAATAATGAAGCTTTTAATGAATTTGCCAACAAATCTTTGGTTAGAAAATTTGTAATAATCAAACAAAAGCACTCCTGAGCTCCGATGCCATTATTTGCTTGTTAACAGCAGTGAATTGTTCAAGGAAAAGGTACAAAACAGGGAAATTCGCTTATATAGTTTTTTAGTATGCAATGGTAAAACATGATGTTAATTGAAATGATAAAAAATGTATCTAACAAATTCTTAATTGTTTTTTTGTTGTTGTTGTTTTTGTTTTTTTCTGAGATTTTTAATTATTAGTCATTGCTTAGTTATCTGCCTCACCCTTCATGAGCCTGATATCATGCCATTCGTAAACTTGATCCATTTTTTGTGCCCAGGAGTGTCCAAGTTCTCAATATGTGAAACTGCAGTGTGAAACTCGAGGATGTGTGCTTCTGACCCTGCCAAGAAGTGAAATGTTTCAACATTTGCTGGAGCAAGCAAAGAATAGTGGAAAATGAGCCATCTTCTTCCAGAAGCCATGAAATCCATAAGTCTGTTATATGAGCTAACTACTTAAAGTTGTATTGTGGCTGGCTGGACTACTAATAATTAGACTTTAAGTAAAGTGTGAACTGAAAAGAAAAAAAGAAAGAAAATGCAAGATAGTAGAGAACAATAATAACAAATAATTATTATCATTTTAAAGTGAAAATATACAATTTGGACTAATTGAGAAAGTTATATGACAGACACTCATACATTTGGTTGCAGGGGCAAATGAAAGGCACTTCTTATTTTTCTATTAATAGCTAAGAAATCTAAATTAACAGACACAAAGTAAAGTTAAAAACAAGGAAAGTTAATGCAATGTGCTAACCAAGTCCAAATGGCAAAACCAGAATCAAAAACCAAAGACCAAATCCAAAATAGTTGCAATAAATTCAACACAAAACAAAATGGGTTAGCAAGTTAAAAAAGTTTTTTTTTTTTTTTTAAGTATTTAGTTAATAACAAATGAGTCACAATGCAAATTATTGGTTTAATAGATACTTTTTTTTTAACTTATGATGAAGGTAAATACATGCTTAAAAAACGTGAACACTTGATCAGTGATGTGGGGTATCTCCTTTAATACTAGGCTAAGAAATAGTACAAATACTGTGTAATCACTTAATTTTTTTATGCAACAAATAATAGTCCAGGAAAAGCAAACAAAGCAGTGCAGTGATTCACAAACAGTGGCTAACACATACATCTTCTCAAACACTCTCCAAACAGAACGGACACTTTTTCACGTTTAAATAGCCATGTTCTAAAACGAGCTCTGTCATGTGGCACTGGCAGACAAAACAAAAACAAAACATATCAGGTTAAAAAATAAAGCAAGCTTAGTGTATTTTTGTATGTTGTTTTTTCTGGTAAAGCAAAGATGCTTGATGCTACACGCACACTACACGCAGCATCTTACATTCAATGAAAATCACGCTGCCTCTCTCTGAGCTCCACTATCTTAACATAGCTTTTTTTAATCTCTTGCTTTTAATCCATTGAGCCAAAAGCTGCACAGAGAAGGAACATCTCAAGTACTTAACCCCTGATCCACCCATTGCTTAGAAATAAAAGGAAGCTGGAAAAGGTTTGGTGTGTATGTGTGTGTGCTGCATTCAAACTGCTGCAGTGTGAACCAGACAGATATGGCCTTTTCCTCTGTGTTGAGTCATCTATGACCAATCCACTCTTTATCGGAGCTGTCACAGACTCTGTGTTGTTTGTAGAGATGGCTGATAGCGAATTAAAAAGCCTGTAATAGAATGATGTTGGGCAAAATAAAAAAGGTGCACACTGAAACACACAAACACACTTTTTTTTTTTTTTGGAGTTAGAAAAAAAAAGGTAATTAAACCACTCCATTAGCACACTTCAAAATCTAGTTGAACATATTCCCAGAAGAGTGAAGGGGAGTATATTATATTCCCAATTCCAAAAGAGTTGCAATGGTTTATAAACCGTATAAATCCACATTTTATTTACATTAAAACATAGAAAACACGGGGACTGTAACTGATGAAATGTACCATTTTGAGCAAAGAAAATAAGGTAGTTTTTAATTTGATGGCTGCAACACGTCTCAAAAACATTTGCAACAACATTCTAAAAAAAGGAAGGTGTTATTAAAATTAAACAGTTGGAGAAACATTTTGCAACTAATTAGGTTAATTGACAGCAGGTCAGTAAGATTATTGGGTATAAATAGTGTATCTCGGAGAGGCAGAGACTCTCAGAGGTAAAGATTAGCAGAGCTCCATCCAAAAAATTGTGTCTACAAATTGAGGAATTATTTCACAATCTGTGAGGAAATCTAATATATAGCATTTATACAAAGCACATATTGCATATATGTTCATGTTTGGATTTCACAGATATAGAAATATATGTCAGATACTTGTACATTTATGCCACATATATTTTAAAATATTACAAAAATGGCAGTTTTTATATATGGAACATATATTTTCCAAAATACACATACAGTACATCTGTATATATGACACGTATGCGTACAAAATACATATGCGTGTCCATATATATGGGTAAAGGATGTTTATCCTTGAATTAAGGAAATGTAAGTTAGATATATTATGTAAGTAATAATAATTTATTGGAAAAGAGTACATTTCATGTATTATTTAATGCAAATAACAGTTTATATAAAGTTTTTTTAATTCATTCACATACACGCCTTATAGTCGCCAAAAAAAAAAAAAAAAAAAAAAAAAACCTTAATGGCGGCAAGTAAAAAAAAAAAATATATATACACACAGTGTTGTGCTCATTACTAAAAAATTGTAACTAGTTACAGTTACTCGTTTTTTCATTCAAAAAGTAACTCCGTTACTTTGTTGATTTAACAAATTAAGTAACACATTAAACAGTAACACATTACCAAAAAGTAGTGTTACTGTTAAAAGTTACTTTTTAGTTACTTTTTTAAAGAACCTTCTTTAATGTTCCTATTAATGCCCTTTTTTCGCGTTATGATCTACACAAACACAAAACTGACAAACACAAAGTCATTTTTAAACACTATTTTATTAAAGTCAGACCAACAATATATAACCAACAATGATATATATTGTGAATATATCACAAGGATTTCTGAAATAAATAACAAAACAAGCTGAATAATAGATTCACAATCAAAAACTAAAGTGGCTTCTGCTGTTGTGTTGAGCTCTTAAAAATGTTTCTTTCACAGCTGAAGTATGAAAACTATCAACAATGTAGAACAGAACACCGGGTTAGCTTCTAGCTTCTAGCTCCTCAGGCATGGAGGTCCTGGAGGTGTTTCAACAGATTGGAGTTGCTGTTTATCGCAGTAGATACGAGCTTCGAACCAGAAAGACACAGCTTACATTTGACTTAAAAGTTTTTGTCTTTATACTCAACTAAAGTGAAATAATGAGCATATTTCCACTTTGAGAAACTCGTCTTGCTCTCGCCTCAACTCGCCATTACTGCCATTACTGTTTACAGTGGTTTATCCACCAATCCTACAGCGCGTCTTCTTCCTGTTTACAGTGGTTTACCACCAATCCTACAGTGCGTCTTCTTCCTGTTTACAGTGGTTTACCACCAATCCTACAGTGCGTCTTCTTCCTGTTTACAGTGGTTCATCCACCAATCCTACAGTGCGTCTTCTTCCTGTTTACAGTGGTTTACCACCAATCCTACAGTGCGTCTTCTTCCTGTTTACAGTGGTTCATCCACCAATCCTACAGTGCGTCTTCTTCCTGTTTACAGTGGTTTACCACCAATCCTACAGTGCGTCTTCTTCCTGTTTACAGTGGTTTACCACCAATCCTACAGTGCGTCTTCTTCCTGTTTACAGTGGTTCATCCACCAATCCTACAGTGCGTCTTCTTCCTGTTTACAGTGGTTTACCACCAATCCTACAGTGCGTCTTCTTCCTGTTTACAGTGGTTCATTCACCAATCCTACAGTGCGTCTTCTTCCTGTTTACAGTGGTTCATCCACCAATCCTACAGTGCGTCTTCTTCCTGTTTACAGTGGTTCATCCACCAATCCTACAGTGCATCTTCTTCCTGTTTACAGTGGTTCATCCACCAATCCTACAGTGCGTCTTCTTCCTGTTTACAATGGTTCATCCACCAATCCTACAGCACGTCTTCTTCGTGTTTACAGTGGTTAATCCACCAATCCTACAATGCGACGCTGCTGTAAGCAAGTTAGACTGTAGTCTACACTTCAGCCCAAATTAATTAATTTAAAAAAGTAACGGGTAACGCACCATACGGTAACGGTAACGGAGTTACTTTATTTTTAAAAGTAACTCCGTTACCGTTACCGTATGGTGCGTTACCCGTTACTTATATATATATATATATATATATATATATATATATATATATATATATATATATATATATAATATATAACACACTTATATATATATATATATATATATATATATATATATATATATATATATATATATATTTATATTACACACACATATACACGAGAGAGAGAGAGAGCCTGCCCCGACTTGTCACTATTTAAGTTTTTTTTTTTTGCGACTGTAAGATGCACGATCAACATCTTCATTTGCACCTTTCAGCAGCAAATCAATTATAGTGTATGAAATTTGATCAGGTTTGTTTCGGATCCATTATTCATGTAATGAAAGAGTCATTTGGAACATTAACACCCTGAACTGTTAAGCAGCTTCAATCGTTTATCTGACACATATGGGACAACATTCTTCTCCCATACTTTAGCAACTGGTCTCCTCAGTTCCAGATGTATAAGAACAGAAGACGTAATACCACACAGTGGTACTCATGGCACTGTCCCAACTTTTTGAGACCTGTTGCAGCCATCACAATTCAGAATGGCCTTATTTTTTCCTTAAAATATATTAAAGTATATTTTGTTAAACAATTAATTTTTTTGGTGAATAGATTATGTATTTATAAGGTTTGTAAATCATCACATTCTTTTTTTATTTTTTGGAATTGCAGTTGTAATGACAAATAAGGACTAAATGTGAAATGCTAATAAAGATCACAAATCTTATGATCAGTTGTCCGCAATTTTTTTTGTCTATAAAGTTTAAATATTTAATAGAAAAATGTTGTGTTACAAAATCAGGAAAATTTTAGTTGAGCTTGGCTTATGAACACACAATGTCTAATAAATGATAGATACCCAATTGATTATAACTGCAAAGAAATTCAGAAAAATGGAATGTCATTTCTGAAAATTAGAATTAGCCTGTAGCCTGTAGATAATTAGTCTGTGCTGAAAAGTATTATTCTTCTATTCAAGAAAATAAGCACTTCAATGACTTCTCTACAAAAATAGTGTTTGTCCAGTTCACAGCACAACTCTATTAATATTCCATTTTTCCATCTGACAGCAAGCGCTCTTTCGGATTTGCATCTGGCAACCGGATCAGAAACGAGCTCCAGTCTCCATTACGCAGGTAAACAACTCCACATCAAGGCTGCATGGCAGACATGGATTGCTGACTGCACCTGATTACACCATTGTACATTCCCTTTCATGCAAACATACAGATTAAAACAGAGTGAGAGAGAGAGAAAGACTAGAGACAATTCAGGAAAAATTCCTAATCTTAAATGAGAGAATAAAGATAATTTACGATGAGTAGAAATTAGGAGTTGCAAAGCAGCAGTCATGAAAAGCCCATGTTTCTATTGCACATCTTAGATATTAAGTTAAGTAAAAAAAAAAAAAAAAAAATCTATAGACTTTTAACTATCAAAGCCAGAAATCGAAAGGGGAAAGGTCAAAGATCATCCTTTCATCATGTGTAAAAAAAACAGCTTCAACAGACAGAGCGAAGTAAGGGAAGCAGAGAGAGAGAGAGAGGCTGCAAAAAAAAAAAAGAGGTGGGGGGGGGGGGGGGCTGTGGTGAAGGGAGTGCAGGCAGGTTTCAATTCATTCCATTGCAGCACGGATGAATTCTTTCCAATTTCTAGCTAATATTGCTTTTCTGCGAGCCTGAACTTCACTACTAGGCCAAAGCCCTATAGGGAACAGAATCCCACAAAAACCTGTCAGATTACCCGCAAGAATGAGGACAGATAGAAGAAATACGGAAAGAAAGGAGAAAAAATATGACAGGAAGCAGTGTGTATGATCTGCAAAAAGCATTAGTCAGCAAAATGTGTTCTTTCTTCTTTTCTTTCTTGTAATCCTTCATATTATTATTATTGTTGTAGTTAAATTGTCTTTTGAATGATCCATTCTCAAAGCAGATGACATAAATGCAATGTTTGTCCAATAAAATATTTTTTAAGTTTGTTTTTTTTTTTTTTTTTTTTTTTTTTTTAAAGTATTAAGTTTTACAACTAACCTCTGATTTGTGGAACCAAAATTGATAGTAATTAGCCTGCTGAGATAAGACTGGCTTTGTAAACAAGTGCACTTTGTGAAGGGGGCTTACATTTACAGCATTTGGTGGACTTAGTTATCTCATTTAGCAGTTGAGGATTAAGGGCCTTGCTCAGGGGCCCAGCAGTGGCAGCTTGATTGCGCTTAGATTTGAACTTACAACCTTCTGATCAGAAGTCCAATGTCTTAACTATTGAGCTACCACTTCCCTTCACCTCACTGGAAGTAAATATGAAAAAAGGAAATAGGGGAAACATGCTAATTCCTATTTTGCCTACTTATACTATGCACTAAAAGCACATACCGTAATTTCCAGACTATTAAGCGCAAATATAAGCCGCACCCACTGAATTTGACAAAGATTTTTATTTTGAACATAAATAAACCGCACCTGTCTATTCAGTGTCTACACTGAAACTAATGAACTTTACACAGGCTTTAATGAAAGACAGTGTCTGTTACACGGCTTGTATCTAAACAGTAGCCTTCCAAGAAAGTCATTGTTCACCATCTTCCTCCTTCCTTTCACAACTATTTCTCTCGGGAGTTTTTCTTTTGGCATTGTTGTGCGTTTAAAAAATCACCATCGGTGAAGCTTTTCTCCCGATGCCGTGCAGCTCAGAACACAGGTGAAGTGTGTGTTTTCATGCCCGG
The DNA here is from genome assembly GCF_946808225.1 of Silurus aristotelis. Lineage (NCBI taxonomy): Eukaryota > Metazoa > Chordata > Actinopteri > Siluriformes > Siluridae > Silurus > Silurus aristotelis. The sequence goes on along the minus strand of NC_139597.1, from coordinate 6,004,960 downwards.
TTGTTTTCAGCGTGACGAATGATTTGCATTTCCTGTAGACAGTCCGAGTGAGCGGCAGGTCAAACGTCAGAGGAACATCATCCATATTTATGATGTGCTGCGGCCCGATTCAGTGGGAGCGCATCTGATTTAATATAAAGAGTTTTATTGGTTCACCTGAACCCTTTCCGCAGTTTCATTGGTCTAATGTTATGGGCTCAGTTTTTTGGCGGCAGGAAGTTTGTGAAACCGCGAAAAACCCAGGAAAAATCAATATATTAGCCGCTTCGTTGTTTAAGCCGTGGGGTTCAAAGCGTGGGAAAAAAGTAGCGGCTTATAGTCCGGAAAATACGGTACTCATTTTGTGAAGACAATGTGCATACTTTTGAGTATGCAAGTGCTGCAACAAACTATTTTATGGAAGTGAACAGTGTTGCCAATTATACACTGTCACCGTCAACAAACTCCATGTTGCAGATCAACTATCCTCTTGATTTTTTCCTAGACAGTTCATTTACACCTCGCTCAAATGTGACGCCACGGTTACATTAGTAGAAGACAATCGTTAGACCAACTATATGGTGCAAAGGGAGATTAAATATAAGTGCTATTGATTCTATACACAAATCAGGTGCAGACAGTAATGTGACAATATGACCTAGAAAAAATAATACATTACAGATCCACAATTTCAAAATTGACTGGATATAGTAAACTGTCCTTGTACTTTTGGGATATTCACAGCAACAATCTTTTGTCAAAGAAAATCCTTTTTTTAAATGTCATACCACCTTTTAATGAAGCGATAAAGCATTGGAAAGACATAAATGAATCTACTACAAAACAGGGGCACAAAGACAAGAGTGACGAGACGAAGCAGAGACAGACTTTGAATCGTAGCAAAACACACATTCAATGAAAGCAGCGAATTAACTCGAATGATCAACACTCACCTACAGTAGAAAAAAAATCGATTGTCATGTCTATTGTGTCTTTATGTGTGTGTGTTTAACCCCAAAAAAAGTTAATCAAAGATACTGGGTTTATGCCAAACAGCATTCAATTAATTATGTATTTTACAACACAATAATATATTGAGTATTTATGAATATATACTCACAGAATCTTTCATATATTGTAAACTATTATTGGTGCATGGATCTATTATGGTAGTTTCTAATCATTTGTCATAAATCAGTATCACTAAAGCACAGTGATTATAAGTAAACGCATGCTATTAGAAATACAATTCAGTTATTAATGTTAGTTGGTTTTGTTGATCGTTTTAATTATTTTTTTGTTCCTACACTGGAACATAGTACTGCTGCAGTCTCAGTGCATGTGTGCAGGGTTTATTTCTGGTCAAGCTCAAAAAATCGAAAAGTGTCTGAACTGGATGAGATTATATATAATAAAAAAATATATATAAGGCAGCAAAGCTCAAGCTATCATTAAATTATGAAAGTTACAGAAAAGAAAAGAAAAGAAAAGAAAAGAAAAGAAAAGAAAAGAAAAGAAAAGAAAAGAAAAGAAAAGAAAAGAAAAGGATAATGCACAGAATTGCTTGAATTTATTTCTTGAATCATATCAGCTTTTTGGAATCAGAACCCTGAATTATTGGGGTTGTAGCCATATTTTGTGGAGATTTGCCAAAACAGTAGGATAACCATAAAACCCACATCGAGTGTGTGAATGTAAAGAAAACATACAACCATATAAAGAAACCAGAGAAGGTTTATTTTTACTTAAGGGTTTAATAAAAATAAGCTTTGGAAAAACTGGCATTCACAATGTACATTAACAGCATTTGACAGATGCCCTCGTCCAGAGCGAATTAGAATGATCTCATTTATACAACTGAGCAGTTGAGGGTTAAGGGCCCAGCATATGATAATAGTTACAAATTGACACACAACCTTCCAATGGTACTGTTGCTCATGCTTGTTAAAAGACTAGACAATATTTATCCAGAGCCAGCACCATTTTTAGCCATATGGAAACTAGGTGGTCACCTAGGGTGAATCCAGCTGGGGGCATGCCTTTGAATTATTAACCTGTTTTTCTGCTCACGTTTAAAATACAGCAGATGCTTACAAACTTACATTTTTAACTTCAATCATCTTTGCAATGATTATCAAATGTGTTTAACCTTGTTTATGGAAGGTTGCGAATTATTTGATTGGGTGGAGCATTGTGGTGAGAGGGCAGAGTCTTTTGGGGGGCAATCGGAAACTCACCTAGGGTGCCAAAAAGGCTAGAAACTGCCCTGCTCAATTTATAATGATCTAATTTCTACAACTGAGCAGTTGAGGGTTAAGGGCATTGCTCATAGGCCCAACAGTGGCAGCTTAGTGGAGCTGGCATTTGAACTTACAACCTTCTAATCCAAGATCCAACATTCTAATCACTGAGCACCACATCCCATATAGAGAATGAGTGAAAATAAAATCACTGAGGCAAACAAGAATAATGGCTGTATAATAAAATACTGTGTAGTTATGCAAGTGTTTGGCTGCTCAGAGATCCCTGCATTGGTTCTTTTGTACCAAGGTTAAGTTCCTGGTTCCTGCCTACAGACCCAAAACTTACTAATCAAACCTTGAAATAAACTGGCAGCACCTACAGTCGGGCAGCTTTCAGTGTTGTTTTAAGAGGATAGATTGAATATAAGGGATCATCTTGTGTCACTGCATTATTTTCCAATCCATTTGAGGTTGTGAGATGACAGCCGGCCCTGCTCTCGTTTTCCATTTCGGTCACTTTCCAAAAAAATTCAGTTGAGTGTGTAATATGGGCCTGGGCATTGGTGTGAGCTGGAGCTCCAACAGTCAGTGAGATGGACTCGATATGGTCTTTGCATCGCTGTAAGACAATTCTGTTACGTGAGCAAACTCTATAAATGTTCGAGCATTTCATTTCAACTGTATGTTCTTATTTTTTTTTTTGTTATTCTATTAAAGCTGCAGTTACAAAAAACAAAGATTGCATGCATTATGGCTTATTTTCCAGACAGAACGAAGCCATGCAATTACATGGCAAAATGAAAGTTCATTAAAACAGCAAGTAAACAGAAACTAACAGGTTTCAAATGTGCTACAGCTGCTGCTTCTTGCCGGTTTATGTATTTTTCGATTTTACTGTTATGGTTATAATTATGAAGCTTAGATCTGAATATATACGTCTGAAGAATCCTCGAGTATATATATATAAGGTCTACAAAAATATAGCTAAATGATGTAAGATTTTGTCATTGTATCCTCTCTGGTAGTAAGCCATTACATTAGTTGCTACATACAAATTTTATTTTAAGTGTTTTAAATAATCTGTATAATTGTATGCACCAATCAGATTCTGATGCAACAGGTAGTACAAGCATACTACTGTATTTGGTAGTGGTTTGTAATCTACTCCATTACACATTGCTGGTATTCTTTTACCCTGAGGAATATAGTGAGTTTTCTGACAATTAAACCTTTATAGTTTTTCTTTTAATGAACTGGTTACCCCTATCAGGATAATCAAGTTTGGTTAAAATGAAAAGTATACAGTAAAACCTGAGACTCTTGCCAATGTTATAATGAAGGTTAAGAGAAAACAGAGTAGCAATTGAAAAGAAGAAAATACACTAAAGTCAGAAAAAAAGCCTTTGTAAAAATGCTTGTAGATATACAATGCATCCGGAAAGTATTCACAGGTATTCACATTCTTTGCCGTGACACTCAAAATTAAACTCAGGTGCAGCTGTTTCCACTGATTATCCTTGAGATGTTTCAACAAGTGACTGGAGTCCACCTGTGGTAAATGCACTTGATTAAACATGATTTGAAAAGGAACACAGTTGTCTGTATAAGGTCCCACAATAAACAGTGCATGTTGGAGCACAAACCAAGCCATGAAGTCCAAGAAATTGTCTGTAGACCCCCGAGACAGGATTGTATTGAGGCACAGAAGGGGAAGGGTACAGAAAAAGTTCTGCATGATTGAAGGTCCCAATGTGACAGTGGCCTCCATCATCCGTAATTGGAAGAATTTTGGAATCACCAGGACTCTTCCTAGAGCGGGCCGCCCGGCCAAACTCTGAAAGAGCTCCGCTGTTTCTCTGTGGAGAGAGGAGAACCTTCCAAAAGAACAACTATCTCTGCAGCACTCCATCAAGGCCTGTGTGGAAGCCACTGCTCAGTAAAAGGCACATGACAGCCCATCCCTACAGTGAAGCATAGTGGTGGCAGCATTAAAAAAAGATTAGAAATATAATATTCTTGCAACAGAAATTAGTCTTTTTATAAGTGAATCCTTAATGGGCCAGCCAGTACCAAGAGTGGCAAAGTAAAAAAAAAACCTGAAAGAAGAAAGAAACATTAAGAAGAACCAGTTCAGAAAGGAAGTAATCCTTATAACACATAATGTCCGTTCATTAAATTCTATTGTATCTTTTTCCTTTTATTTTTCTTTGTTTTTAAGTCATGGACCAGTTATTAAAACCATTTTACTACATGTAATATGTAATAGTTGTGTATATGAGAAATAGAATTCAAACAAGGCAAATTCTACAAAGCTAATGATTTTTTGGACTTAATAATATATATTAATATTAGAATCAACACAACAGCTTGTAAAATTTGTTCTCCATTATAATGTCGAATTTGATAGTTCATATAGTCATTAGACTGACGACTGACTGTAATCACACTAAAAAAGCCCTGGTCCAGTCAAGTTCTTTGGTCTTATCATTAACTGTAACAAATGTCCTTCTTCTGCCTATTTAGCTTCATTAAAATCACACAACTAATCCTGAATGCAAACGCTTTCACGGGTCTACAGATAATTATGGTGCTATCAGGCCCTTTAGTATGCTGCCAGGATCTTCTCTAGCCTTTCAGGAGAGTTGTTTTTTTTCATCGAGCAATACTGATTGGCATGAGAACAGCTGAGTGAATACTGATCAGAAATGTTCAGAGAGAGTTGTAGTTATCCGTGTATATTTAGTTGTACATGTGCATGAATTGCTGTAGGGCACCTGTTCCAGTACACCAGACAAACAAGACAAAACATCCAGTCACTTGATGATGGGAGAGAAAATCCGAGGCTCCTTATTTAGCTCAATATCTCCAACATCATTCCATCACTGTCATTTGGTTGGTACAACCAACTAAACTTTCAGCCGGGCAGCAACTTAAAAAGTCTGCTATTACGCAGCGAATAAACAGGTTCATTGCCTCATTGCCATCAAACAAAATACGTTTTATCAATTCAAATACATCTTTTGTAGGATATCACGGTGTTTACTTACGGCTCTCAGAACGCGTAATCAATTATATATGCTGCAAATTGTGTAACCGAAGCTGTGGCACTTCTATTTTTTGAGTCTACTGATCATAAAAGCTTCACAACATAATGAAAGTTTGATAAGCACGAGGTACAACTTATAATGACTGTTAAACCAACTGCTTCTCAGAGTTTTAAGAGTTAGAAAAAGTAAATTAAACAATTATTTCGCTGCTGATGGCCCAGCTGGATGCGACACCTGCTCCTAGCTCCTGCATGCTGCACAAGCTTAGGGCTAAAACTGGCTCTGATGGCTTCCTCAGACAAACTTCCCTTTTGCAAATGTTAGTTAGGACATTTATTTCAGCTATGCACAGTAAAACTGCCTGAGTGCAGGTGTGTGTTAACGCCCATTGAGTGACCATTAATGTCCATAATGAACAGTTAAGCAGATGGAAAGAAGGTGATGGGTGGCACCAGGGTGTTCATTGCTCTGACAGCTCGGGGGAAGAAGTTGTTGCAGAAACTTGCAGAGAAGGTCCTGATGCTTTGGAACCTCCTGCCTGGTGGCAGGTGCTCGAACAGACTTTGGGAGGGTTTATGGATCCCTTCCAATCGCAGAGGCTCTGCGTATGCAGTGTGTCTAAAATATGTCCTGGATATAGGGGAGAAAGACCCCTATGATCCTCTCAGCTGTCCTCACTATGAGCTGTAGGGTTTTGTGTTCTAATGCTTTGCCATTTCCAAACCACAATAGTGATTCAGCTGGCCAGGACGCTCTCTACAGTTCCTCTGTAGAAGGTGTTAATGATGGATGGTGAGAGGCTGTCTCTCTTCAGTCTCTGCAGGAAGTGTGTATATTGTTGGGCCTGATTCACAGTGGAGCTGGTGTTAGAAGTCCAGGTGAGGTTGTCAGAAATGTGTGCTTTTACTGACTCTATCAACTACTGAGCCACTGATGAGCAGGAGAGGGTGGTCAGCTGACCCTTTCCAGAAGTCAACAACAATCTCCTTTGTTTTGTCTACATTACGAGACATGTTGTTGTTGTTGTGACATTAGCTCACCAGTTGTTCCACCTCTTCTATATATGCAATAATATAATAAAATGTTCTGAATGTACATTAAATAGGTACACAGTATGATGTGTCATTCTGCAAAAAAATGGGTTTTGGAATAAAGAAAATAACTCTTACAGGGCAGGTCGTTATTGGAAAATGATCCCCTCGAATTATTTTCTTGTAACAGCATGTAATGCCATGTTTTATTCCATATTATATTTTATTGTGAGGAAATACAAACTCATCCAACATTATAATTTCATTCTTAGGCAATCCAGTCTGGGAAAATCAGCATCTCTTTCTTTAAATGTAATTTCTACACATCTCACTCTGCCTTATGACAAACAGCATTCAATCCACAAGGTCAGAATCTGGACCTTTTTTTTTCGCAGAGCTTCGCGTCATGTGGCGTTGAAGATGCTCGGTAATAAGTAGAAGCACAGCAGCTGTCAATATCCCAGCCAGCCAAATGCTTGCGAACGTTTCCACACCAAATTACATCTCTCAGCTCCGGTTTGCCTTTGACAGCATCCTGGCACCACAACAGTGCTGCATAGAAATAAGCCGGTGAGTCGGCCAGAGAAATAGGGAGTGTCTTCGGAGATGAGTTGTTAAGAAAAGTTATTTGAGAGCCGGAGGAGGGAAAAGAGAGAAAAGTAGGGGGGGAATGGAGCCGGAAAAAGTGCATCCGCAGTGAAACAACTGAGTCACTAATGTTTCAAATATAATCCTGCGGCAGTTGCATTTCGTAAACAGGTTTCCCATTGAGAACAACAACGGGGAAAAAGAGAAAACAATTCACACACATGATAATCTATTGACTTTTAATGATATCTCGGTGTATTCTTTAGTGGATTGAAAGAGGCTCTTGCATTGATCTAGTTGTTCCCCTTTCTGCATCACAAGTTAAGCTGACAGAGAGCACTGACACTCTCTTACAGCATGGTGTGCTTCTTTTGCCTCTCAGGCTTTCTTTTTTCCAACTATAACTACCTGCTGAAGCTCCTAAACCTGTTGAGTTGCAGCACTGTAGGCCTTGATCAATTTTCAGAATAGCAGACGGCACCCGCCAGAGAAATGCTGTCTCACTGGATAGCTAGGTAATAGGAATATACCAGAAGGAAGCACTTTATTTGGACACTACAAACCATGACAGCATGCTGTTATAGAGCAATTCTCAACCACTTGTTAGAAAAATTAAATTGTATCCATGACAAGCTGATGTATGATCTGCAAGACATTAATTATGCATAGATTATGCAAATCAATGGAGTGTGTATATTCGATGTGTAATGTAATGCACTGTATTTAGGTTCCCTGGTGGTCTAGTGGTTAGGATGCGGCGCTTTCACCGCTGCGGCCCGGGTTCGATCCCCGGTCAGCGAACCAACCCCAGCCATTAGGGTTGCACAAGCCTTAGTGCCGGTCCCAAGCCCGGATAAATGGGGAGGGTTGCGTTAGGAAGGGCATTCAGCGTAAAAACGTGCCAAATCAAACATGCGGATAGTCCGCTGTGGCGACCACTAATGGGAGAAGCCAAAAGAAAGGTTTTTTTTAATGTAATGCACTGTATTTTATTGATAAATAGGCATGGCCTAACCTGAACTTTTCTTTCCTAGCCCTTTTGTAAAGATATGTGCTATATTTTGTTTGTACCTTGTTTGTTCAATTGGTTACAATTCTCAAAAATAGGCCTACAAACTACTACTTTAAAAAGAATAAAATAATGAATTCTGCAAATATGCATTTGCATACAAAAACTCACATTTCACTGTTTTCCAATAGTTTAGGTGTTAAGGCTCTATGTTACTGATTGCCAAGCTGCTACTTTTGGGGCCCCTGAGCAAGGCTCTTAACCCTAAGTGCTCCAGGGGCACTGTATCATGGCTGACCCTGTGCTCTGATCCCAACTTTCTAACATCACTGGGATATGTGAAGAAAGTATGACAAGTATAAAACACTTTTTATTATTTGCTTTTCCAGAGCAAACAAGACATGATTATTGATTAAAAACAGCAAAAATATTGCGCGTGTGTGTGTGTGTGTGCGTGTTCAAGGGTGTATGCATAATAGTATTATACTTATAATACCTCTTGCTATAAGGCTCATCCTACATGGTTCCCTCTCACAAAAAAAGCATTATAAATGTGATTAATGGGTAAAAGTGGGTAAAGGTTGAATAAACCTACGACATTCAGTGCACATAAACCCCACATCTGTAGCACATTCACAGATGTGTAATCTTTATTTAATTTTTATTAACAGATATTACTCATAGTCATATTGGCCTCTGGATATAATGATAGTAACAAGTATAGGTCTTAACACTCCCAGACAGTAACACACAATTTTCAGTTTGTTGCATCATTTCCAATCCTCCATGAGGGTAAGAATGCTGGCAATATGATTTCTATTCCTGAGTGTCCGCCTCTCATTTATTGGGTAGAAAATATGGATTCGAACACCATTACCATAAAATTTTTTTTTACCAGGCTGAGCACAGTTTAGGAAATTTTTGTTCAATAAGCCGAGAAGCAAATTCATTGTGCTGACTCTGATATTCCAAATTCCTATCCTTTACCCAGAAGGACTGTAAACCGCGGTGCTTTAATCTGGCATTCCTCAAATCGATCCTGTTGCTCTAATAATTACTTCATTTACAAATCGCCTTGTGCTCTCGCCAAACCTTGGTGCTAAGTGATGAATAGGTGGACAGAAGCCTGGTGAATGATAACTGCCCTCTGGGAGCTGCACACACTGGAGACCACAACAGATGAAGCCTGTCAGGCATTTACACTCCATCCATCTAACCATCCATCTGCTTGTACTTTAATGTGTTTTTTATTCATAATTCCCTCAACATTTTAAATGAACCACACTACCTTAGACACTAATACCTTTGCACAGCTTACCTAAATGATTAGAAATGCAATATAGTTTTTATGGTGAAGGACAACTAAAATATCTGCATCATTTAAAAGCAGCCGCCTCAGTGGACAACATTTCAACCAGATATGTCACCTTGGCAGACAACACAATTGCTAACTAATTTATCTCAGAATAAATCTTAAATTAGCAGCAGCCTTCTCTTTTTGCGAACTCTGCTTTGGGAATTGATACTGATGAAAAAAACGACAGAGCACCGCGAGTGTCGAACCATAATATTCATTCATATATTCTTTTTTGTGGAACATTGCTTTTCACATTTAGTCCCTGTTTGCTATTATAATACCCGTCACTCTCCTGGGAATATTTCAACTAGATTTTGGAGTGTGGCTGTGCCAAGCAATGATGTAGGGTAAGGAGACACTTACTTCCTATACATTTATGTGCCTGCTTTTATAGCAAATGTATCAAATCCTTCAAACCAATCAGATTTAAGAATTCATGCAATCCCAATTCCAAAAATGTTGGAAAAAAATTTCTAATTTAAGTACAAACAGAATAGAATTATTTGCAAATCTCATAAACCACCTTTGTATTTATAATAGAACATAAAAATATGTTTCGAATGAGGAAATGTACCATATTAAGAAAAAAAATAAGGTAATTTTAGAGTTGACAGCAGCAATATGTCTTAAAAACGTTGCTATATGGGCAACAAAAGGCTGAACGAAAAGTACATTTTCCTAAAAGGAACCGCTGAAGGAACATTTTCCAGCTACACAGTGGTAACCATGGCCATGTCCCAACTTTTTTTTTAGATGTGTTGCATCCATCAAGAGAATGACCTTATTTTTCCTTAAAGGGGTACATTACTTATGTGTGACTTCACCTCTGTTTATCTCCAAACGATGCACAGTTGTCCAGTATCAGCTAGCTTCAAAAAAACTCATTTACTATAAAATTCCCAGGCACTTTACAGACACCCTTTAATACATTTGGAGGTTTGACATGAAGATGGCTACAAAGTGTGCTGTCATGGTATTTGGCTAAAAAAGGCACCTCAGTGGGCAGCTGCTTCCTGATTGGGGTGGTTCTTGGCTCAGAAAAAGCTGCCTACCTATGCAGCTGCCTTCCAAATAGAAAACACCAAGTATCTGCTCTACACTAAGGGATCCTTCTGATGGCAGGTGTGCATGTGGGTGTGGAAATATGCAATCAAACATAGAATAAATGTACTTAAATGTAATTTACTATCTGGTTACTCTTTCCATACATCTATGAACATTATTTCTGTTTTGCTGTATGATCTATGGTCAAATTTTACAAATTGAATTTAACCTATGTATGTTTTGCCATTTTTCACATTTCCATCTGAGCGTGTTTGTACAGGCGCTCCCCACTTAATGACCATTCACTTTACGCACTTTCGCGGATACGAACAAACCTGTTCTCAAATTTCTCGAATTTGTTTGGAGTTGAAGAAATTCTAAACGGCTAACGAGTCTACATGATGCACACTGCAATTGGGCCAATGAATTTTTTTAAGTGAATCTTTATTTTTTTATTACTTAATACAAAATATTGTATACAGTATTATTATCATTTTGATTAGTTTTAGTATATTTTATTGCTGATTTGATAGTATTTATAGCTCTTACATCATTAGGAGATATGCATAGTCAATAACGAACACAGTAACAATTTACGAACAAATTCATGGTACGACAGGTCGTTCAGGGCGTCTGTATATGTATTTGTGTATATCATTAACAGTGTGTGGTTGGCACCTATGTGTGAATTGGGGTGAAGGGGTGTTGAGTAGTGCATTAGTATGCAGTAGAGGTGACTGCATGCTGGAGACAGGCACACTCAGAGCATCTCTCCCAGATCCAGATCAAGGTCCTGTCAGATGTGTGAGTGTGTATATATGTGTGTGCGCTACCATTTTTGGAAAAATAATCCCGGGGTTAGATTGTTGACACATTCAGTTTTTCGATGGCCTCTATATACTTCCACTATGCACTCTCTTTTGAAAGTATTGGTACAGCAAGGCCATACAAAAAATACTCTTTTGTAGAGATTGCCTATGCAACAAAGAAATGTTATATTAGTTTGAGATCAAAAGATGCATATGAGAGGACAACATTTCAGCTTTCATTTCCTGATATTTATCTAGATACCCTAAATGGAGAAAAATATTGGGACACCTGACCTTTCCTGCCATATGTGGTTTGTGTTACCACAAAGCAGGAGGCACACCATTGTATCGGATGCCTTTGGATGCGGTATTAGTTTTAAGTTCACTTAAACTTGTAAACCCAAACTTGCTCCAGCATGGCAGTGTCCCTGTGCACAAAGCGAGCTCCATGAAGATATGGTTCGCATGGTTTGGAGTGGAAAATCTTGAGTGGCCTGCTATAGAGCTCTGACCTCACCCCTATTAAACACCTTTGAGATGAATTGGAACATATCAATACCTGACTTTACTAAAACTTTGCTAATTGTGATGAACACAAATGTCCACAAGCACACTCCAGGATCTAGTGGAAGGCAATTATACAAGTGAACTGGGACTAAGTGTGGAATGCAACGCTCAAAAAGAACATACAATACTGTACTTATGAACAGGGGTCTAAACTTTTGGCAACATTTTTGGCAGAAACATTGTGAGAGCTGTGAAGGAAAAAAAAACAATGCTGACATACAACCTCCACACAATCAACAACCTCTACAGAGCAGAAGTGATGATATCACAGTCAATTGTTCTACAAAGAGACTGAAAGCAGAAATATGACGGCTTTACCACAAGATCATAGCCTTCATATGCAATAATATGCAATGCACATATTATGAATCAGAAGGCAGGTCCAGAATTCCCAATGCAATACAGGAATGAGTCACAAATGTCTGGGAATCCGAATTAACCTCCACCTATTTGCTTCTAAAATGGGTTCACAGATGTTTATTTGTAAATTTAGGTGCAAAAAACAAAAGACTTTCAGTGAGAAGCAGGTTTGTGTTGAAGTGCCTTTGCCAATGGATAACAAATTGATAATAAAGACTGCCAGATGGTAAGGTAACTCAGATAACATATTATAGAAGCAGAAAAGCATCTCAGAATTCCAAAAGGCTTAAAGAAGATGATCTGCAACAAAAGGAGGACACATCATGGTCTACTTCTTAAGAAATGAAAACTGGGTATTCAGTGGGCACAGAATCATTAGACATACACCATACACCTAAACATCACCTTCCAATCATTAACTATTCAGTTTTGGGATGTATTAGCTTTAGGTTGCGGTTTTACACTGACCAATTATTTCTTTTAATAATTTCTGAACCATAGAATGCTGCTAATAATTATATAACAAAAGTTGTATCTATAAATGATTGAACAGTCACCTTTGCTCTTGTCACTGTGACTGTTTTTAGTCTCTCAAACTGGGGAGCATTCATTTTTTTTCTAAAACTGGAACAATGAGTACTGTTTAACTCATGTTTGGGCCTGATTCTTGTTTTTTTGAGAACTGTTTGGTGGAAAAATGCTCCAAGCACCAACAGACAGAAGGAAGAAATATTCCGCCAACAAACAAGAAAGAGAGAGAACGAAAACATAACCTGCTCGAAGGAGAGCGTGTTGGACAAAAGGGGGAAGAAAAAAATCCAAGTGAGATGGAACAACTTCCTGCACTACCTTTCCTCCACGCATAAGACACCCAAACGCACAAGAACCGTATCTTACAGAGGTAAAAAGAAGAAAAATGACCCAAGCTTGCCGGAATGACAGTGACAAAGGAGAACATTTCACATGCTCTTATACCATCCGCACCGAACACACACCATCGCCTCATTTTTAATACGCTCGGCACAGAGCAGTGCGTCAGATAGGGAAAGGGTTTATTTTACACAAGTGCTCTCATCCAGCTCCTTATGCAAAATGAAGTTTGTAGATTTGTCTTTCTATAGCTCTCTTGCAGCACAGGAAAGTGCAGACATGCAACACGACACAACTCGAGCTCAGTTTCCACAAACACACACAACACCCTGCTATAGTATCTTTACCCAAAGGGATCTGATTATATGTATATATATATATATATATATATATATATACAGTGAGGAAAATAAGTATTTGAACACGCTGCTATTTTGCAAGTTCTTCCACTTACAAATCATGGAGGGGTCTGAAATTGTCATCGTAGGTGCATGTCCACTGTGAGAGACATAATCTAAAAAAAAAATCCAGAAATCACAATATATGATTTTTAAACTATTTATTTGTATGATACAGCTGCAAATAAGTATTTGAACACCTGTCTATCAGCTAGAATTCTGACCCTCAAAGACCTGTTAGTCTGCCTTTAAAATGTCCACCTCAACTACATTTATTATCCTAAATTAGATGCACCTGTTTGAGGTCGTTAGCTGCATAAAGACACCTGTCCACCCCATACAATCAGTAAGAATCCAACTACTAACATGGTCAAGACCAAAAAACTGTCCAAAGACACTAGAGACAAAATTGTACACCTCCACAAGGCTGGAAAGGGCTACAGGGAAATTGCCAAGCAGCTTGGTGAAAAAAGGTCCACTGTTGGAGCAATCATTAGAAAATGGAAAAAGCTAAACATGACTGTCAATCTTCCTCAGACTGGGGCTCCATGCAAGATCTCACCTCGTGGGGTCTCAACGATCCTAAGGAAGGTGAGAAATCAGCCCAGAACTACACGGGAGGAGCTGGTCAATGACCTGAAAAGAGCTGGGACCACCGTTTCCAAGGTTACTGTTGGTAATACACTAAGACGTCATGGTTTGAAATCATGCATGGCACGGAAGGTTCCCCTGCTTAAACCAGCACATGTCCAGGCACGTCTTAAGTTTGCCAATGACCATTTGGATGATCCAGAGGAGTCATGGGAGAAAGTCATGTGGTCAGATGAGACCAAAATAGAACTTTTGGGTCATAATTCCACTAAACGTGTTTGGAGGAAGAAGAATGATGAGTACCATCCCAAGAACACCATCCCTACTGTGAAGCATGAGGGTGGTAGCATCATGCTTTGGGGGTGTTTTTCTGCACATGGGACAGGGCGACTGCACTGTATTAGGGAGAGGATGACCGGGGCCATGTATTGCGAGATTTTGGGGAACAACGTCCTTCCCTCAGTTAGAGCATTGAAGATGGGTCGAGGCTGGGTCTTCCAACATGACAATGACCTGAAGCACACAGCCAGGATAACCAAGGAGTGGCTCTGTAAGAAGCATATCAAGGTTCTGGCGTGGCCTAGCCAGTCTCCAGACATAAACCCAATAGAGAATCTTTGGAGGGAGCTCAAACTCCGTGTTTCTCAGCGACAGGCCAGAAACCTGACTGATCTACAGAAGATCTGTGTGGAGGAGTGGGCCAAAATCCCTCCTGCAGTGTGTGTAAACCTGGTGAAAAATTACAGGAAACGTTTGACCTCTGTAATTGCAAACAAAGGCTCCTGTACCAAATATTAACATTGACTTTCTCAGGTGTTCAAATACTTATTTGCAGCTGTATCATACAAATAAATAGTTTTAAAATCATACATTGTGATTTCTGGATTTTTTTTTTAGATTATGTCTCTCACAGTGGACATGCACCTACGATGACAATTTCAGACCCCTCCATGATTTCTAAGTGGGAGAACTTGCAAAATAGCAGCGTGTTCAAATACTTATTTTCCTCACTGTATATATATATATATATATATATATATATATATATATATATATATATATATATATATATATATATATACTGTATATGTACTCAATACTTGGTAGGAGCTCCTTTTGCTTTAATTACTGCCTCAATCTGGCGTGGCATGGAGGTGATCAGTCTGTAGCACTGCTGAGGTGGTGTGGATGACCAGGTTTCTTTGACAGTGGCCTTCAGCTCATTTGCATTTTTTGTTCTCTTGTTTCTCATTTTCCTCTTGACAATACCACATAGATTCTCTATGGGGTTCAGGCCTGGTGAGTTTGCTGGCCAGTCAAGCACACCAACACCATGGTCATTTAACAAACCTTTAGTGCTTTTGGAGTGTGGGCAAGTGCCAAATCCTGCTGGAAAATGAAATCAGCATCTCCATAAAGCTGGTCAGCAGAAGGAAAGCATGAAGTTCTCTAAAACTTCCTGGTAGACTGTTATGCTGACCTTGGACTCGATAAAACACAGAAGACCAACACCAGTAGATGACACGACTCCCCAAACCACCACTGACTGTGCAAACTTTACACTGGACCTTAAGCAATTTGGATTCTGTGCCTCTCCTCTCTTCCTTCAGACTTCCCAAATAATATGTAAAGTTTGCTTTCCTTTCAACACTTGAAATATATCAGTCTGTGTGTGATGAATCTATATAATATACGAGTTTCACGTTTTGTATTGAATTTCTAAAATAAATCAACTTTTAAATGATATTCTAATATATTGAGATGCACCTGTATATATAAAAGGTTATTCATGCTTTAATGCAAATTCATTTAAATAGCACTAATTTTATTAATGCAGAGCGCATTTCTATTTGACCATTTTTATTAAAAACATAAATAAATAAATAAATAAATAAATAAATAAATAAATAAATAAATAAATTAAAAATTAAAAAATCCAAAAAACCTGCAATGCAACACATTTATTCACAGCGTCCTTTCTTTACCCATAGATAGATAGATAGATAGATAGATAGATAGATAGATAGATAGATAGATAGATAGATAGATAGATAGATAGATAGATAGATAGATAGATAGATAGATAGATAGATAGATAGATAGATAGATAGATAGAAAATGTAATCACTGAACATTTGTTTTACTGATGTGTTTGGGGTCCTGATGATTTGAGTCATTTCAAACACCATAATTACTTTGAAACATTTACAAACATATTTTGTGTTCATGCTCTATGTTGAGTTTGGTATCACTGCTAATAAACATATATTTGCATAAAGCATCCATATTTGTCCATGCCCATGTTGATTAGAGTATTAAACATTGGAAAGTATTAATTTAAGGTACATTTAGAACATATAGAAATGTGTAATTAAGCTGCAATTATTCACAATTTAACTCATGATAATCATGCGATTAATCACAATTAAATATTTTAATCGAATGACAGCCATAAGACAGACAGACAGCCATAAGACAGACAGCCAGACAGCCAGACAGATAGATAGATAGATAGATAGATAGATAGATAGATAGATAGATAGATAGATAGATAGATAGATAGATAGATAGATAGATAGATAGATAGATAGATAGATCAAAATGTCCAATGAAATCTTTAGTTTCTCTCATTGGTAAGCCTTGACATGTCAGGAGTACACAGTTCTTATGCAGATATGCACCATGACCTCAGTTTCAATGTAACACATGCCTCCTAAGTGCTCTGTGCAACATTATTCTTCCTGATTAAAATCCATATCAGTAGCTGCTTGCAGGGATTTCTTTTACTCTTTCATGTCAGCTGGAATTAAAGTCAGAAGATTAGCATTGAATTCCCATGAAGGTGTCCAATAGGTATTCAAATGGCATCCTATACAATTTCAACCAGGGTTACATTACTGTTATCTTGAACTCGCAATCCAAATGGAATTCTAGCAGTTATTCCAATTAATAAAGTTTAATTTCTCATGGGTTAGTTTTTAATGTAAGATACACATTAAATTTTACAAACAGAATATTTAAGGTCTCATGTGTTTTACAAATACAATAAATCTCCTGAATGTTGATAGGAACTTCACTGGTTTGCTATGAGATGTTTTGGCTTATAATGGTGCAAAATTGACAAATAAAAGTTTAAAAAAGTGAACAAAATAACCCTAGCTATTATTAATATTAGTTAGCTATCTTCTTATACTGTACATGTACAGTAGGTTAGTAGTTCTTAAGTCTGCTAATCATACAAACAACTCTTATCACCATCTGTAGTTGTAAAACAGCTTTACAAATTTACAAACATGTCTAAGAGAGTAATAAAAAAAAATGATTTATTTTGCCATGCATTAAGATTTTTCTGTAGATTTTAAATGCAGGCAAATTGTGTTTTTTGTGCGAATTTTACGGAAAGAAAACAAAAAAAGTTGAAATGGAATTGTCTTGCCTGACCTTTCCTCATGATGTCCAACTTTTGTTAAAATGCCCTTGTAAGTGCATCTGTAACCAAATCAATTTCTTCTCCTCTGTCAGCCTTTGTGGAATTAATAAAACATCTATAAAATATTTTTTGAATATATTTGTCACGGTCTTCCGGGTTCGCGGCGCGCACTTCCGGTTTTGCAACGTGCACTTCCGGGTCGGTGGCCATTTTGAGGTTTTCCCGCGCTGCCCGTCCTGCATTTGGGTTTCTCCAGCCAGCCTTGTGACAATTTGAGCTTGTGCAGTTTGCCACAGATGCGGTTTTTGAGCTCTGACCATTCAAACAAAGGTGTTGCCAACTTGAAATCTGACAACTTAAAGCAACATGTACTTTACATTGCAGGTGCCCAAACTCCTGAATCTAAAGGTTTCACAGCAGATACATTTTAAAACACATAAAGCGATTGCTAAGATCTGATTGGATTGAAACTCTAACCAAATTTACATTCTAGAGAGCAGTGCTACCAAGTGAAACGCTGTGAAATAAAAGAATAGACTGCTGGAAAGAATTATATATCAATGGAAATATAATTTAAAATGTGAGTTAGTGATTCTGATATGATATTTGGGACAGCAGAGAAGGCCTTGCTGGCTCTGAGGAACTACCCCTGGTGCTAACCAAGGTTTAAATAGTGAAGTGATATTAACGTACTCAAACGTCGTCCTTTTTCTTTTATGGCACAATCCCGACAACTAGTCATTAGTTTCTATTAGCTCCCATGCCATTTTTATTACCCCTAACACCATGCTGGATCTACAGTATCTCCTTTCTTTCTCCTTATATTTTTCTGTCATTTACTGTACATGCAATGACTTTGCTGGGGTTTGTTTCCTTTTAATCAATCAATCGAGGCCTCTCTTTAAATAGACAGCTGCGGGATATCAAGTGGACAGTCTTCCCAAATAATCACAAATGGCATCACAGCATTCACTGTTGATCAGGTCTCTCCTCAATCTACACATTCAGGCTTCCTGATACCTCGAGCCCACATGAAGCTGTGTGATGGGAGTCATGAATGCTTTCCGGGTCTCCCCACCTCGTTTCTCCTTTTACTCAACATACCTCTCTGGTTGTACAGTATGTGATGCAGTGACCATACAATCCTGTTATTTCTGGAAAAATAAAATGTGACCTGGAAATCCAATTCATATAAAATTGGAAACAGAATAAAAAATCATATATGGCAAATCTAATAAGTGTGATTTCACTGTCATAAAAAAGCTCAACATTGAAAGGTTTTGGGAAAACGAATCAGTTTAAGGGGGAGTGGTGGCTCCAGCGGTTAAGGCGCTGGGTTGCCGATCGGAAGGTCTGTGGTTCGAGCCCCGGTATCGCCAGGCTGCCACTCTTGGGCCCTTGAGCAAGGCCCTTAACCCTCTATGCTCCGGGGGTCCCTTACGAGGGAAATATCAAGGTCCGTGACGTCGGAGTGACGTGGGGCCGCCTTCCCGTGGGCTCACCACCTGCAGGAGGGACCGTAAGGGGCGGTGCTGTGAGGATTGGGCAGCAGTCAAAGGCGGGGTATGCCTGCTTAGACTGCTGCCCCCGCGACCCGAATTACGGATAAGCGGGAGAAAATGAATGAATGAATGAATGAATCAGTTTAAATGCACATTGTACTTTTTTTTTTTCTCATTTATTCATTTAAACCTGCAGTGAGAGGTTCCAACTGTGCTGATGTTTTCTTTTGCTAAAAGGGAATGTGACAACTGTGCTATAGAAAGGGAAAAGCATAACAGCAGGGAGGTAAAGTAGACTAGCAGCTATTAGAATACATTAAAAACTTGTAATTATATTAAAACTTTAAACACATAAGTAGGAATACCTGAAATAATGAACACCATCTACACTAGGGAGTTAAATCTTTCTTATACAACAGCAATTTACAAGGGATTACATTTTATATTTGTTTATAAACCATAATATTCAGTTGTATGTGCTTTTTGAACATTCCATTCCACATTTAGTCTCTGTTTGCTATTATAATACTTTCCACTCTTCCGATGTTCCACTAGATTTTGGATTGTGGTTGCCTCAAGTAATGATGTAGTGTGCTGAGTCCTGATGTGCAATCAGTATCCTATTTCATTTCAAAGCTGTTCAGTAAGGTCAATCTCAAATCTCTATAGCAGGGCACTCAAACTTCCAAATTCCATGCAATATTCTTCAGTAAAACCCATGTAAATCATATCTTAATGAAGCTATCTTTGTTCAAAGGGCTATTGCCATGATGGAACAGTTTGAGTCTCCAAGATCAAGTGAAGAAAAAATGTCATGCTACCACATCCAATGACACCCTATACAATCCTTCTAATCAAACAGATTCAGAAATGAATTAATCTGATTAAATACATATACTCCCAAATCCAAAAAAGTTGGAAAAAAATAGCAATTTTAATAAAAACAATGTCAAAAAGTTGGTACAGGGCCATGTTTATTACTGTGTAGCATCCCTTCTTCTTTTAACAACAGTCTGTATACGTCTGGAAACTGAGGAGACCTGCACTGCTTAACAGTCCTGACTCTTTTTTTGTAATTTCGTGATTCATGAATTGAAATGTTTTTAATTAGCAGAAGGTCCAGACTGCAGGCAAGCCAGTTCAGCACCCAAACATCAGAATGTTTAGAGTGTCTGGCTGAATTATGAAAAATCTGCCCTGAAAAAGACGTTGCCTGGATGGAAGCATTTGTTGCCCTAAAACCTGTATATACTGAACATTTCACCATTGATGGTGCCTTTGCAGATGAAAAATCTGAGATTCAGGCTTGAACTGAGTGCTGATGATACGCCAGATTGTCTCTCTCCCCTTTAGTCTGGAAACTGCAGCATCACAAAACAGAACAGTTTTTCACTTTGCCTCGATCAGTTTTAACTGAGCTTAGGCCCAGAGAAGATTGTTTTTGGATCATGTTCACATGTGGCTTCTTCTTTGCATTTTAAACTGCATTTGTGGATGGCATAGTAAACTGTGCTCACAGGCAATTATTTGTGGAGGTGTGTCTGAACTTTTGCTGTGATTTCCATTACAGAATCGTGGTTTTAATGCAGTGTTGTCTGATGTCCTGAAAATCACAGACATTAAGTAATAATTTTTGCCTTTGTCTCTTGTGCACATAGATTTCTCCAAAGATTCAATTAAATCCTTTAATGATATTATGTACTGTAGATGATATTGAAAGTTTTAGCAATCTGGTGTTGAGAAACATTATTCTGGAATTATCCCACAATTAGATGCAGTTTTTGGCAGATTGGTGAAACTCTTCCCATCTGCCCAACTACTTCCAGTCTGTTGCCAATTAACCTAGTTAGTTGTAAAATGTTCCTCCGACTGTTTTTAAAAACAAAAAAAACAATTACTTATCAAGCTTATTGTTGATCCCATTCCAACTTTTCTGAGACATGTTTTGGCCATCAAATTGCCCTAAAATAGAAAAATTGCTCATTTTTAACATTTCATTTGTTTTTGGTCAATTATGAATAAAATATGGGTTTTATGAGATCTGCAAAACATTGCATTCTGGTTTTTCTCCCCCTGTTTTATATTTTTTTTTTAGACAAAGTCTATTTTTACATACATAGTAAAGTCAAATTTGTTTCTTTACATGTCCCTGCTGTTAGAAAGCCATTGTCAGAGCACAAGGTAAGTTATGAACCAGCATCCCTGAAGTGGGTTGGTAGTGAACACCATTCTTCAGATCAGTAACCTAGAGCCTCTTATTAAACACTGATCCTCTAATAAATATAATGTAAATATATATTTTTTTTTTTACCTAATTATGTAAGATTTTCTGCTTTATTTATTTGAAAAACCCTTCTAAATGCTTCTTGAAATTCTTGCTTTCGCAGCAGTGGTAAAATGTTCAGTGCTTGAAAACAAGAATGAGAAGACTGCATAGAGCTTTATGCCTTAATGAGAGAAAGTGAGGGAAAGAAATGCAACCCCCCCCCCCAAAAAAAAAAAAATATTAAGGCTGAGAGATTTAGACGGCTCCGTGTGCAAGAGGCTGCATAATGCGGAGGATTTTGAAAATTCCCAGCAAAGTCAATGCATGCACGTACACACACCCATCACTGTTCTAAAATTATTAATTATAACCGTTATTAAGGCTCTTTCACGTAAAGCACAAAGGTTATTACAGGCCTGATTAAAATATTCAGAGAGATGACTGCGTGTCTCTGAGGAGGGGATGGATATGTGTGTGGTGTCATACTGTATGTATATGTATGTGAAAAGTGTGTTCTGATGTTTTCTTCTTTTTCTTTTACTTGCTTTCTTTTTCTCTTTCTCTCATATTCTCTCTCTCTCTTTCACTCACACACTACTACTCTATCTAGATGATCATGCTGTATGTGTTTGATGAAGGTGATTAGTATTCTGTGTCTTCATCCTGTCTCTGTCAAATTCTCAAAGAATCACCCCCCACTCCACACACTACGGATCTATTTTAATCAAACTAGAACACACACACCTTGCTTTAGTGTATATTCTTTGTCCTTGGTTTTAAGTGAACCTCAGATTAGTTCATCTCTAGGTTACGTTTGTAACCCTAGTTTCCTGAGGGAATGAGACGCTGCGTCAAAACACTTTGGGAACACCTCGCGTTGTCCACACTCTAAATCACGTGTGAAATCCGGCCAATTGGCAAGTCGTGACGTCTTCGGCGGGCGACACTGATTAAATCAGGAATCTACAAAATAGCTGAGCAATGGTAGCGACAAAAATGTAAGCGCCACAGGAATGCAGGGTGTATGGCTTGTTGTTGCAGCATCTTGTTCCCTCAGGGAACTGGGGTTACATACGTACCCTAGAGACGTTTCAGGAACTCGAGCTTCGTCGAAGCGCTTTGGTAACGAGTGTCCAATCACACCATACTGACCAGTACCTGCCTAGTGTGTCTAAGCACTACCAGCATGCAGGACAGAGGGCCAGGAGTGGCTTTGACATCAAGGTCGTAAAACCTGACAAAGGGGTGGACCAGCCCGCAGCGTTGCATATGTCCTGTAGGGAAACCCCCGCGTAACAGGTTGTAGAGGCCGTCATACTCCGGGATGAATGAGCCTTGACTCCGAAAAGAGTGGAACGACCAGAGGACTCATAACGTGGTAATGGCCTCCACTATCCATCTGCTAAGAGTCTGCTTATTGGCAGGAAAACCTTTCCTATTCAGGCCTTAGCAGACAAATAACTGCTCCGACTTTCTGCACGGACTCGTCCTTGGGGAAAGATACGGGCCGCATATGGGGTCTCTCAGGACCTAAACACCTCGGTGTGTAGGTCGGGAAAAAACAGTAGGCCCCGGGGTCGAGGCTTCGCTGGGAACGCGTTGCTTGTGCTTCTCATCGGGCTAAGCTATCTCTAGCTTAGCTACGGCCCACGTCACTACCTCCAGGTGCTCCTCGCTAGCATCTTAAAATTCTCCCTCTTTGGTGAAAGAAATACGGAGCTCCGCGTTACACGCGCCGGAAGAAGGAACCACCGAAGCTTTCCACTGGAAATGGAAGCTCGGCCCAGCAAGGTCGGCCTGCAAGCCTGCAAGCTTAAGCACCGCTTCGCCTCGGGAGCGCATAGCTGCACGGCTAAAAATGCTAAAAGTTGACTCTCTCTCGAGCCGACTAAAGGTAAGCAAACAACACATCGGCTGTGTGTTTCCCCCCCAAATGAAGCAAAAAGGAACACACATTCAGAATTCTGCTTGCATTTTAAGCTCATGGCAGCACAGATTTACACACAAAGCATTTACCTGAACAATCAGAAGCAATCAGATAGGAAACTAAGCAAGTAGGGTTTTTTCCCCTTCACTGGGTGGTGTGCCAAAATATTGGATTGACAAACAATGACTTGGTTAAAACTCTACATGAGCTAGATATGATTCAGGTAACAGATTATGTTGAGTTGATATTTAAGGTGATGGATGGAACAGGAGCGTGTCAGTGGGTTGGTGATATGACTAGCACAGTTTACATCACAAATCCAAAACCTCCACTTCCAGTTTAAAACAGTTGATTTTATTTTTTCTCTTTAGAGTGAATTCTTTTGAACAAACCTGGCTGTGTTTTATTTTGTACTTAATTTTCAAGGTTATGGTTTGTTAGTGTAGTAAATGAAAATATTAATTAATGGGGAAATTTAATTCAGTCAATCAGAACACAGATCTGTTAAATGAGCAACAAAATGTTCTATGATTAAATACTGATCAACAGTTTTACACACATTGTAACACCTCAGTAAGCATAAGTACATTGAATAAATATAAAGGCTATAACAGTGCAGAGATGTGTGGACATCATTAAGAAGTACAGACAAATGGTTCTAAGGCTATGGCATTGAAGAGGAATTTGCAGAAGTAAAAGGATTTAGGATTATGGCATTTAAGAAATGTGCAAGCTGAATAAACAGTCTACTATATTCAGTGAGGAAAATAAGTATTTGAACACCCTGCTATTTGCAAGTTCTCCCACTTAGAAATCATGGAGGGGTCTGAAATTGTCATCGTAGGTGCATGTCCACTGTGAGAGACATAATCTAAAAAGAAAAATCCAGAAATCACAATATATGATTTTTAAACTATTTATTTGTGTGATACAGCTGCAAATAAGTATTTGAACACCTGTCTATCAGCTAGAATTCTGACCCTCAAAGACCTGTTAGTCTGCCTTTAAAATGTCCACCTCCACTACATTTATTATCCTAAATTAGATGCACCTGTTTGAGGTCGTTAGCTGCATAAAGACACCTGTCCACCCCATACAATCAGTAAGAATCCAACTACTAACATGGTCAAGACCAAAGAGCAGTTCAAAGACACTAGAAACAAAATTGTACACCTCCACAAGGCTGGAAAGGGCTACGGGGAAATTGCCAAGCAGCTTGGTAAAAAAAGGTCCACTGTTGGAGCAATCATTAGAAAATGGAAGAAGCTAAACATGACTGTCAATCTCCCTCGGACTGGGGCTCCATGCAAGATTTCACCTCGTGGGGTCTCAATAATCCTAAGAAAGGTGAGAAATCAGCCCAGAACTACAGGGGAGGAGCTGGTCAATGACCTGAAAAGAGCTGGGACCACCGTTTCCAAGGTTACTGTTGGTAATACACTAAGACGTCATGGTTTGAAATCAGAAGGTTCCCCTGCTTAAACCAGCACATGTCCAGGCACATCTTAAGTTTGCCAATGACCATTTAGATGATCCAGAGGAGTCATGGGAGAAAGTCATGTGGTCAGATGAGACCAAAATAGAACTTTTGGGTCATAATTCCACTAAACGTGTTTGGAGGAAGAAGAATGCTGAGTACCATCCCAAGAACACCATCCCTACTGTGAAGCATGGGGGTGGTAGCATCATGCTTTGGGGGTGTTTTTCTGCACATGGGACAGGGCGACTGCACTGTATTAAGGAGAGGATGACCGGGGCCATGTATTGCGAGATTTTGGGGAACAACCTCCTTCCCTCAGTTAGAGCATTTAAGATGGGTCGAGGCTGGGTCTTCCAACATGACAATGACCTGAAGCACACAGCCAGGATAACCAAGGAGTGGCTCTGTAAGAAGCACATCAAGGTTCTGGCGTGGCCTAGCCAGTCTCCAGACATAAACCCAATAGAGAATCTTTGGAGGGAGCTCAAACTCTGTGTTTCTCAGCGACAGGCCAGAAACCTGACTGATCTACAGAAGATCTGTGTGGAGGAGTGGGCCAAAATCCCTCCTGCAGTGTGTGCAAACCTGGTGAAAAACTACAGGAAACGTTTGACCTCTGTTATTGCAAACAAAGGCTACTGTACCAAATATTAACATTGACTTTCTCAGGTGTTCAAATACTTATTTGCAGCTGTATCATACAAATAAATAGTTAAAAAATCATACATTGTGTTTTCTGGATTTTTTTTTTTAGATTATGTCTCTCACAGTGGACATGCACCTACGATGACAATTTCAGACCCCTCCATGATTTCTAAGTGGGAGAACTTGCAAAATAGCAGGGTGTTCAAATACTTATTTTCCTCACTGTATATATATATATATATATATATATATATATATATATATATATATATATATATATATATATATATATATACACACACACACATATATACACACACACACATACATGAATGTGAAATGTTGGGCAGAATGTACAGTAGAGATATAAAGATACATATGGATAAAAATTAGTGCAGATGTAATGAAAAGTAAAAAAGATATACTATGTAATATGTACATGTATAGTACAGAGGTTGTATACAGTGTTTTGTTTTGTTTTTGTAGTGATCTAGCGGTGTGTGTAGAGTTCTGAAGTGTAATAGTTATATACAGTGTTTTGTTTTGTGTTTTGTTTTTTAGTGATTTAGCGGTGTAGTGTAGAGTTCAGTAGTGTAATGGTGGATTGAAAAATGTTGTCCCTGAACCTGCTGGTTCTGGTGCGTAAGTTCCTGTATATCCTTCTTGATGGAAGGAGGTTAAACAGTTTATGACTGGGATGTGAAGAGTGCTTGATAATGTTGTGAGGTCTGTGCAGATATCTGCTGTGGTGAAGGTGTTCAATGGCAGGTAGTTGGGTGCCAGTGATGCGTTGGGCGGTTTTGACCACCCTTTGCAGAGCTTTACGTTCACACACAGTGGAGCCTCCGTACCATACAGTGATGGAGTTGGTCAGGATGCTCTTGATGATGCAGCGGTAGAAACTCGTTAAAATCCCTGGGGACAGATGGGCTTTCTTGAGACTTCTCAAGAAGTACAGGCGTTGTTGTGCTTTCTTAACCAGAGCTGAAGTGTTCTGCTACGAGGACATATCCTCAGAGATGTGAACTCCCAGGAACTTAAAGCTGGAGACTCGCTCTACCTCAGTTATATTGATGTTGACTGGTAGATGTCTCCTGCTGTTGGATTTCCTAAAGTCCACAATGAGCTCTTTAGTCTTTGTGGCGTTGAGGATCAGGTTATTGTTGGCACACCATGCTGTCAGACTTCGGATCTCTTCCCCGTAGGCCGCTTCGTCCTTGTTGTCAATCTGGCCGACCACGGTAGTGTCATCTGCATACTTGATGAAGATGTTGAAGTTATACAGAGGAGCACAATCGTGGGTGAACAGGGAGTAGAGCAGTGGGGTCAGAACACAGTCCTGTGGGATGCCAGTGTTCAGAATGAGGGTTGAGGGTACCTGGTTGCACAACCAAACAGATTGAGGTCTGTTGGTGAGAAAGTCCAGAATCCATCTGCAAGTGGAGGTGCAGATACCCAGGTCACAGAGCTTAGTGATCAGTACAGTGGGGAGGACTGTATTGAACACAGAGCTTAAGTCAATAAACAGCATTCTGATGTAGGTGTTGCTCTTTTCCAGGTGGGTGAGCTCTGAATAAAGGGCTGTGGAAACTGCATCCTCTGTTGACCTGTTTGGGCGATAGGCAAACTGGAGTGGATCCAGTGTAGGTGGTAGGCCTGCAGTGAGGTGATTAGGACCATTTTATCAAAGCACTTCATAGGGGTGAGTGCAACTGGGCGAAAGTCATTTAGGCATTCGGCCGGTGAGTGCTTAGGCACAGGTATGATGGTTGTGGTGTTCAGACATGTAGGAACCGTGGCTTGGGCCAGTGACAGGTTAAAAATGTCAGTGAAAACCTGTGCCAGGTGTCCAGCGCATGCTCTGAGAACACGTCCCGGTATGCCATTCGGGCCAGCTGCCTTGCGTGCATTCACTCTACCAAACGCTGAATAGACATCCGTACACGAGAGTGAAAGTGGGATGTAAGCTGTAGAAGAGTCCATGGTTGAGAAGCCTTGCCTTTGAGGTTGAGGTGCCATGCCTTGATCGAAACGAGCAAAAAAGCGATTGAGTTCGTCCGGTTGGAAGGCACTGCTGGTTGGTTGAGCTGTAGATTTGTAGTCTGAGATGGTCTGGATGCCTTTCCACATGCGTCTGGGTTCAGAGTTGTGGAAGTGCTCTTCTATGTGGAGTTTGAATGTGAGCTTTGCTCTCCTGATGCCTCTTTTCAGGTTGGCCCTGGCTCTGTTGTAGTCCTCTATGTTTCCAGATTTAAAGGTAGCATCTCTTGCTTTCAAAAGGAGAAGGACTTCAGAGTTCATCAACAGCTTCTGATTAGGAAAGCATTTCACATGTTTGATGGTAGTGACATTGTCAATGCACGTGTTGTTATTGTCCAAAACAGATGATGTGTAAATGTCCATGTTTGTGTTAGAGTCCAGTGTGGCCTGTGAGGCAAACAAGTTCCAGTCAGTATCCTAAAACTGTTGCTGTAAAGAAGAATGGCCCCCTTTGACCATACCTTTACTGTCCTCACAGCTGGTTTCACCTGTTTGATCAGTGGTGTGTATTTGGGTAGCATGAACAAAGAGAGGTGATCAGACTGACGCAAGTGGGGTTGAAGAATGGCTGTGTATGCCCCAGGTATGTTTGTGTATACCTCGTCCAGTGTTTTATCCTCTCTGGTAGAGCAGGAGACATTACAGTGTAATTTTGGTAAAACAGATCTCAGGTTAGAGTGATTGAAATCTCCAGCAACAACGATAGCTCCTTCGGGATGTGCAGACTGCTGTTTGCTGATAGCTGTGTGCAGTTCCTCCATAGCTAGTTTAGTATTAGCATCCGGCGGAATGTTGATTTGTTAACATAAATGCACAGACCTCCACCTCTGCGCTTACCAGAGTCCTCTGCCCTCCTGTCCGCCCAAAAAACACTGCGACCCCCGAGCCCAAAGTCGCTGCTGGGAATGTTGTTGTTGAGCCATGTTTCCGTTTCATGGCATTACATTCCTTAATCCGCTTGTGTGATGTTATCCGGAGCAGCAGTTCATCCATTTATATATATATTTATATTTATATATATATATATATATATATATATATATATATATATATATATATATATATATATATATATGAGAACAACAAAAAAGAAATGTAAAATGTGTTATGATCTGATGAGAACAAGGTTGACTGTTGGCAAACCCAGAGCTTATCACTAAAAGGATTACCAATCCAATAGTGCATAATGCTTTATGCTCTGAGGTTGCTTCTCTAGGGACTAGGGATCTAGTCAAGATAGAAAGAATCATGAAAAGCTCCAAATACTAATCTGTTATGACATAAAAACCTGCAGGTGAAGATGAAAAGAAATATATCAGTTGCCAGCACAATAACAACCCAAAGCGTAGATCCAAGCCAATAAATGGCTTATATTGAAAAAAGATCAACATTTTGGAAAGACCAGTCAGAGCCCAAATCAAAATACTATTTTTTAAATATGAAGTGACTCAAAGTGGATTGTGCACAGGAGATCCCATTGCAACTGATCTCGAGTTTTTGCCATGGAAAGGAGGCATAAAACTATAGACTGTATATGTGGTATATGTTGGTCTTTAACAGATCACAAGGGCCTACAGTCCTTATTTAAGTGTGTAGCACCATCATTCATTCAATTACAATTCATAAGACAATTATTCAAAATTTCATCACTTGAAATAGGAGACCCAAACCTGTTCCAGCATGACATTGCCCCTGTTAAGAATGGCAGCTCTATAAAGATATGCTTTGCATTGTTTGGAGTGGAATATATGTTATAAAGCACTGACCTGAACCCCACTGAACACCTTAGGGGTGATTTGGAACACTGACTGCACGCCAGGCCTCCTTACCATACTCCAAAATCTAGTGGAACAACTTACAAAAAGAGTGGAGAGTGGGGAGATATAACAGCAAATAGAAAATACATGTAGAATGGGATGTCCAAAATTCGCATATACTTTTCATGGTCCACAAACCATTTTTGTCCATATAGTGTATTATAAAATTACAGATTTATTATTATTTTTTTGCTTTTTTTTAAAACCAAATGTCATGTGAGGGATTTGTTTTCCATTTCAGAAATGTAATCAGGAGCTACTCAGGTTAATGTCTGGTATGCAAGCACTAGTGATTTCATGTTAATTCAAAAAATTCCTCACAGCCATATTCTTTCCTGCAGAAGAATATGACCTGCTATATTCCAGACTAAAGTAACAAATATTTCTGGCAAACTTTTACCAAAAAGATTGACAAGACATCTGACTGAGTTTAATTTAATGTATTTTATGTTAATGCTGGAACAATCAAGCTGCCAGAATTAATCTAAAATAATTATTTCTATTATGTTTATTAACACAAATGTGACATGGTCCCTTGTATTTGCCTGCTCTGGGTTGCTATGGGGTAACTAAGGCTCCTAGTTTGTTTATATTTCGGCAAACCGACTAAACATGTTCAAAAATGTTATGGACAAAAATAACTGTGTGAGTAGGATAAAAAAAGAAAAAGAAAAAATGATGTAGCTGAGGCTGAGGAACTGTCAGTGTCAGAATTCACACAACATTCTGACAGTTGTATTATTTTTAACTCTAGTTTTCTGGGGACATAGTAATGGAAATGTTATGGTTCATATTTAGAAGAAGCAGCTTTTATTTGTCATGTATACTGTACATTACAGCAGAGTGAATCTTTATTTTATTTTTTCTCAAATTCTAGTAAGAAAAATTGGGTCACAGAAAGAATGTAAGTTTGAAAGCCTTTATATGTGGTTTTTAACCAAACCAGTCCACATTTCATTCCCATTTGTGGTTAGGAAACAACCTTCACTCTTCTGGGAAGATGTTTCACTAGATTTTTGCTTATTCAGCCACAAGAGTATTAGTAAAGTAAGGTACTGATGTAGGGTGAGGAGGTCTGGGGTACAGTCAGTGTTCCAATTCAACACAATTGTGAGTGGTGTTTACCAAAGACATTTTAAGCAACTGTGCACCTCCAACTTTGTGGATACAGTTTGAGAAAGAACTACATATGGCTGGAAAAATCTAGGACTATTGTCAATATAAACATAGAGTCAGATATATTTATAGTATCTCACAAAAGTAAGTACACTTCTCACATTTCAGCAACCATAGTATATGTTCTCATGGAACAATACTGAAGAAATGAAACTTGGATATATTTTAGTGCAGCTTTTATAACAGTACAGATTTACTGTCCTCTAAAAATAACTCAACATACAGCCATTATTGTCAAAATAGCTGGCAACAAAAGGGAGTACATGTCAAAACTGTGTCCAAAGAGTCAATATTTTGTGTGAGCACCATTGTTATCTAACACTGCCTTAACCCTACTGGGTAAGGAATTCACCAGAGCTGCACAGGTTGTTGCTGGGATCCTCTTCCACTCCTCCATAATGATTTCACGGAGGGGTGTACTCACTTTTGTGAAATACTGTAGAACTTAGAGATATTCATAGCACAAACCTCAAGTTGACAAAAATAAATGGGCAAGTTTCTCAAAAGACAGTTCACATCAAATCTCTAGGTTCCATTTCCCTTACAAACTTTACAAATCCTTGGACTGGACTGGAGGAATACTTTCCTTCCACATAGCTAAATTGAAAAGGTAGTTATAAAGAATAATTGCATGTATACAAGCACGCAAGTGAAAAAAATTTGATGTGTGTGTATATATATATATATATATATATATATATATATATATATATATATATATATATATATATATATATATACACATCATTATAGCCATTTCTACACAGGGATAGAGAGCTAAACTTCATTATGGGCAAAAGAAAACATAAAGCTCTTGGATCAATACGCTCCTGCACTATTCAGCAGTGGGCCCTAATGGCACGGTGAGTTATGAGTCACACCTCCGCAATATCATTATTCCAAATGCCATGCTTCTGTGTACTGCACCCCTGTCCCATCCCTCCTACCGCTTTTTTCCCATTCTATTATGTGAAGAAATATGAAGAAATATTCCTTTAAAGTTTTGTTTGCCTCTTTATTTCGGCTGCAATTGGAAAATGCATCAGTGTCACTAAACGGTCCTCAGGTGGAATTTATGTGCACACACATGAAGCAGAAGTGTAAATCCAGAGGAGGAGAAAACATCTACTGGTTTGATTGCACACATAAAATAGGCAGTACAACGAAGGTGGAGGGGTTGGGTGTGTAGCCAAACATTCATGGTTTATTCATAGCAAATTTGGATCTCAGTTTAGAAGTGTGTGTGTGTGTGTGTGTGTGTGTGTGTGTGTGTGTGTGTGTGTGTGTGTGTGTGTGCGCGTACTGTAGAGAAGAGAAGCGCTTACATTTAACATAATGATGTCCAGGGTGAGAAGGCATAATCTAATATTCACAGCATCGAACCTCAACTACTAATATATGCACAGAAAAGTTTGCAAACATCGTGAGTGTAATGAAATAACATTCCACAAACATATGCATTATTTAGTCCATAAGATCGGAACCCTGGTGTGATCCCCTCTGCAGCGATCCCACTGAAGTCCAGGAGTTTGTACAAGATGTGGTCTCAGGCAGCTTCTAAGCAGAATGTATAGCTATTGCGTTGAGAACAGGATTTGACCTTTCGGCTTCATTCTAGCAGCAAGCAGTGAAACAAATCTGCTACGTATTATGGGGTTGCACCTATGATGCTGTTTTTTAATTAGCATTATTTTCCATTAAGGGCTGTCCACTGCAGGAATATTCCAATAAAATCTAGACAGGTTCTCTAACATGAGCAAGAAAGTACCGTTAAATGTTGGATAGTTGGACATCAGTTTGAACACTGTGGCCATATTGTGTTTTGTGCTGCAAAAGTACACACATTCTTCACTCAAGTAGAAGTACAGATACCTACAATTTAAGTACTGACTACACTTTTTCACTCAAGTTAAAGCTCTGACATGTACTTGAGTAAAAAGAAGCCACTACTACTACCTGTTTTAGTGTCACGCTGGTAACTGGACCTCACATCATATTAATATATTAATTTCAAATTTTGTTATTTAATGAGTGTATCCAGGCTGAACAAACACCATATAGAACACAAGTAGAGAAAAGATGATGATGATCATGTGATCAGGATTCAGGAATCTAATCTAATCTAATGTGATCAGGAATGTCTCACTTCTCAGTCATGTTTACATCCACTGACTTCCTTCTTATCCACAATCACCCCAGACTTCTTGTTGCCTTCTGACTGCTTATTGTTTGCATTGTAAACTAGTCTTCGTAAACTTAGAAATGATAAACCAGTGGCATATTGAAAAAGCCGCACAATGACAAGAAACAGGTTGAAAACGGGAAGAGAAATATTGATTATGTCACCAAATAAATTAAATCTCAAGTAGCGACGCTAGTTTGAAAATGTAAGAAGTAGAAACTACAGATATTTTTGTGAAAAATATTTGTCTGGTTCCTCTCAAGGTTTCTTCTTTATGCCATCTCGGGGAGTTTTTCCTTGCCACAGTCGCCACCGGCTCGCTCCTCAGGGACAAACTTACCTATAAAGAACATATTCACTTTTAATCACCACATTTTTTGTGTAGAGCTGCTTTTAGACAATGTTCATTGTTAAAAGCGCTATACAAATAAAAGTAAATTGAATTGAAAAAATGTATAAATTAAAGTAAAAAGTTTATTATCAGTGTATTTGTACTTCATTACATCAATCTCTATTGTGCTGAAGCATTGCCCGTTGGACTTGAGACACTAAACTGGTTTGAATTTCTATTTTTAATTTAACATGGAGAAAAATGTATGTACGATATACCAGCCCTAATAACAACATATAAAAATAATAATATATATTTTATATAAAAGACAGACTACACTTCCCATCACCCACTACACCAAGTCACATGTTTGTTTTTGCACCTGATTCATGTTTTCAGCACTTATACTACTGTATATACACGAGGGATGACGAGATTCACCGATTCGCATCGGTGCATCGACATAAAAGTTAACAACGTGACGCAAAAACGATTTATTAATCCATAATTATTAGTGGATGCGCTTATAATTATTTTGAAAGTGGGCAATACTTCAGGAACAATATTTAATATGTAGATTGATTCCTCCTCGCTAAACTGTTTCTCAAGCGCGTTCTCTCAGCACCACTGCTACCACGTAAATATGTCGTATCACAACACTGCGGAGAAAGAGGCGTGTCCTGATAGTCAAATAAAATACAGATTAACATGGCAGATGTAGAGCTGCATCTTCGTCGAGATAGAACAGGAAATGAACATCTGGTTTTGTGGCTCAATTAAATAAATTACATAAACATGTGGAATTAAACAAATTTTATGAGAGATTCTATCCTTCCAAGTAGATATTTTATTTAAATGACATTGATATTTTATCATTCTTATTTATTGAGATAATAAAAATGAGTGCCTTAGTCTTGGAAAACAAAACATGATATAATTGAATCTTTGTCAGCATCCCAAGTTAGACAGGATATATAGCCTGTATATTAGCTGGAGTTATTACTTTTGGTCCTGGTTTAGAACGAAAAATATGGAGTGATCAAATTCAGAGATATGCATGAACAGTCCTTAGAAATGTGCTGACATGATGGTTTGGGACAGAACTAAAATCAGTGTTCTCCCATGACTTTATTATGTTACCGTACTGAACTAATCCAGTACAAATAGTGCTTAAGACTATATTGAATACAGCATGGTTAATTGGTGAGAAAGCAGCATTAGAAAGCTGAGCTCTAATAAACTTTATCCAGGCTTTCTTTTACTTTTTTTTTCATAAAACCCTCCATTGGATTTCTAATGGTGATTGTTTACTGGTGCTCCTACGGTTAAGAAAATAAAAACAAATAAATGAAAGCATTATTAAAATCATTTGTCTTCAGTTACAAGAACACCCTTAAGAACACCAATTCCAAGGCACGGTGTACTTTTGCAGTCCTTCACGCCAATGAACTAGAATTTTTTTTTCTTTGATGTACCTTATAAAGCAACTGGTAATTAGGTAATAAGGGCAGGGCTGGTGAAGGACACTAGACATGATAATGCTTAGACAGACTTGGGGAAAAAGTAGATGACAGATAGAGATAATGTACCTCTCCAGCAAAGAGGAGGCCTGCGATAGGTGATTAGCTGCAAGGGAGAGCGATGGAAGTCCAAGTGGGTTTGTCTGATGGAATTTGTCACTCAAGAGCTTGTGGCAGGAGGCCATAACAAGTCTGTCAACAGCACAGAACTATGGTCTATAACCAGTGCAAAAACACATACATACACACACCAAAAAACCTCTACCAAGACAGCAAAACACATCCTTGGTCTTGTTAAAGGAATGGATGAGTAAAGCTGGGGAAGAATGGGGAGTAAAGCTTTTTCTTAAGGGTGTGCCCGTACACAATGACAAATGATGTTTGTGGTTTTCCTACAGGACACTTTTAGGGAGAAGTTTATAATCTATAATGGTAATACTATTTGATTAGATACAACACATTACAGCACTCACACGCGTGCATATATACACACACATGCATCCAAGTTCCTTTGTGTGTTTGCGCTGTGATAAACACAGTGGTGATCCATCTTCTCTAATGAAGTTCTCACTGTGCTGCTTTCCTTATTTGTAGACTGACACTCACTATCTGTAAAAGGAACTTCACTGGGACTGATTCCACGCTGCCTAAAGGTGTATTTTCTAATTATCTCTATACTCGTTCACTCGCCCTCTCTCTTTCTTTATGCCTTTTTACTCTCTTTCTCGCTCTTTACTTTTTCTCTTGAGACCTTTTGGGCTGTTGGACTTATAAGGGACAGTCACTAAAAGTTTATCCAGGTCCAGGCTACTGAGATATCCTAACCTGGCATTAAAGTTAGCTAGGGAGGATTCTTATAAATTGCAAATCGAGAGATAATTCTGCCATATATGAGCACCAGGGTAGAAATGGGCTACCAGGACTGAGTATAAGAAAGAAGATGCAAAACTGAGGATGATTTTCTTTGTAACCCAGACTGGAGATTCATTCAGTTCATTCATTTTATTCACATATTCACATATTCACTTTTTATCTTCCTAGGATCTCTCACACCACCCCACTTCTACATTTCTTTGACTGGCTTCCTGTAGCTAACCACATTAGATTTAAGACACTAATACTTACCTAGTAAGCCAAAAGCATACCAGAACCACTCTAACTCTCAGCACTTATTTAACTGGCAGTGCACTACACTGCTACTCTGATCATCAACCAAGGAAAACATGCTTCCATACTTATCTCTGTTCAGGCAAATGAGGTGGTGGAACAAACTTTCAATTGATGTCCAAACAGCAGTCACTAGCAGTCTCCATATGATGTCTAAAGACCTACATTTTTCCAGAGGTTCCTTAATTAGCACCTCTTAAAATTCAATTTGTAATTCGATACATTTTAATTTGTATAGCACTTTTAACAATGGACATTATTTTATTACTGTATTTGAGACAATGTATTTGTTTCTTCCTCATAGATGTAAGTTTGTTCTTAATGAGCTGGCAAAGAAAAACTTCCTGAGATGGCCTGAGGAAGAAACCTTGAGGGGAACCTCCTGAGCCATTGTAGCAGACTGTTAATAGTATGTACAAATCCATTCTCAAAGTTCTTGTGTTGCTGAGTAATTTCATGGAACTTTAGGCTGTTGATGTGGAACCAGAGTGGCCTCTAATTAAAGAGAACTCAATCTAGAGGCAGAACGTCATGATGAATCAGGCAGATCAGAAGAGAGGAAAGAAATAGGAACACTACAAAATCTATTTTCTCTCAGAACAAACTTTCAGAATTTTGTATTATTAATCTGTGTCCTAAAAACCACAATCAGGATTTATTTATTGATATACAGCGGGCAAAATAAGTATTTGACACATCAGCATTTTTATCAGTAAGGGGATTTCTAAGTGGGCTAAGTGGGCACTTTATTTATTATAACTCAACTTGTATACTTAAATGTTCTGATTTCTTTGTATGAATTCAATATTTGGCTTGATGGCTACATCTGGTGGAAATTTTGTGTCAATAGCCCACTTAGAAATCCTCTTACTGATAAAAATGCTGATGTGTCAAATATTTATTTTCCCCACTGTACTTCAAAGCACTATGTAGATCACTCTGGATAAGAAGGTCTGCCAAATGCCATACTGTAAATGTGTAAATGTCCATTTTAGCATAGTGCTTTTTGGTTCATCTTTTATTAAACAAAACATAATAAAATAGAAACTTTCTGGTTTAGCAGATTTGGTATTCTGGGTGAAAACACAACATAAAGCCCATGGAACATTTTATAGTTTTGCGCTTTATACTTTTACATTACACTTAAATGCGAGTTTGTAGTAGCCATGCGATTCCATCTGGCCAGAAACCAAACGAAAGTATCATACATGCATAAAGAGTTTAAAATCCATCAGAGTCTTTAATGACAATGAATGATTAGTGAGCAGTTCAAAAATGCAATCAGCAGAAGCTGAAATCAGACAAGCTCAAATACCAAACTGACAAACTAAGTTTAGGTCTTTCAAGGTAACAAGAGTTTTGAAAAATGAAGAAAATGTTTACAAATGTAAGCAATAATGCAAATCATGAATATGCTAATGAGGTAGAGTTTGCAATCTGGAAAATTTAGAGGACCCACATTTTTCCAGATCTATCCTCACTGGATGTTATTTTCCACTGGTTCCATCTCTTCCACTTTTCTCTTTTACTTCCAGGTCTGATGTATGCATTCGGATTGGACAGGAGTCAGGAATTACTGCTTCTATAAAAATACATTCATGCAGTCCCTGTAAATATGTCATTATGTAAAACTAAGACTATTTTTTGCACTTTTATTGACAGATTAGCTATTTGTCTACTTTCTCCTCCCTTGCATTTCCTCCCTCAAACTCCTCCATCTGTCTGAAGTATATGCCCCCCTCTCTCTATTGTGACAAACAACATGACAGCTCCTGCACATTTCCAGATGTGTGCGCGTGTGTGTGCATGTGTGCACACTTGGCATACAGAAACTGAAAAGAAAAAAAATAAACAATACTTATCGGTGGGAGGAACAGATCTATAAATAGAGAATTCTCCACTTTAGCAGGTGCCTGAAAAAGTGTGTGTGTGTGTGTGTGTGTGTGTGTGTGTGTGTGTGTGTGTGTGTGTGTGTGCGCGTGTGTGTGTGTGTGTGTGTGTGTGGTATATTCATATTTACGCTTGCATTAAATCCAAAAGATAACTGTAATGATTTGAAGTGTGGCTCCTGAATAGCGTTTAAAAGCCTGTCAGTTTAAAATAATGTGCAAACTGAGATATACTGTATGAAGAAATGTCCAAGAACCACAATTCACACCAATTTCAGCCTTCTGTATATTCAAATAATGACTAAAATAACTAAATCTAAACAACTGCTGACTTTTTTTCCGCATTTGTGAGTTTATATCTCACAATTCTAAGAAAAAAAGACAGAATTGTGAGATAAAAAGACGCAATAACCTTTTTTATTATTATTCAGTGGGGGAAACGGACTTTGGCACACAATCTTTCTTTCTTTTCGGCTTCTCCCGTTAGGGGTCGCCACAGCGGATCCTCCGCACGTTTGATTTGGCACATGTTTTACGCTGGATGTCCTTCCTAACGCAACCCTCCCCAATTTTTTCGGGCTTGGGACCGGCACTAAAGAGTGGCTGGGGATGGTTCCCTGACCGGGAATCGAACCCGGGTCGCAGCGGTGGGAGCGCTGCATCTTAACCACTAGACCACCAGGGGACCGGACTTTGCCACACAATGAAAAGAACAAATATTGAAATTTCACTTTTTAGAATAAAACTAAAGTAACTAGCCTGTTTTGAAAATGTAAGTTGTACAAAGTACAGATTTTTGTGCAAAAAGTTTATGAGTAAAAGTGAACAGTTGTCTGAAAAATAAATAGTGAAGTTAATCTACTTAAGTACAGTAACGAAGTATTTGTACTTCATTTCTTCCCACCTCTGGTCAGTGGCAATGGCATGTTGAACAGGTTTGGGTCTCCGAATGTAAGTAAAGGTAAAATGTAATGCATCCATGTATATATGTCTTATACAATGGTTTGCCTCCAACTTATGTTATGGAAAAGAACCACATAAGGCTGGAAAAGTCAGGTGTCCCAATATATTTGATAGTGTATGTCTCCCAAATTACTGTATAGGCACTATAACAAACTAAACTGTGCAACTGTTACTGTAAATGATTCAGCTTTTATTTGCATATCATTGAATGTAATGTTTCTCACTGAAAAAAAAAAAAAAAGCACAATAAGTGAAAACAGCCTGAATTCGATGTTGGAAAAGATGTTGTACAGATGTTGGACAGTCGTAAAAGGCATTTCATTGTATGTCGTACTCTGTATGAATGTATATGTTTGAAAAAAAAATGTGAATTCTAGTCAATAACAGCTCGATCCTTTGAGAATACAGAAAATGAGAAAGGAGAGCGATTGATTTGGTTGGATTTCATTTCATATGAAGGAAAAAGAAGAAAACAAGAGAAAACCGTATTTAAATGAATTTAAATGCGTAATAATTGTTTTCTCGATATCCGTGACTCCCGGTTGAGTAGAAATGCGTTTTGTTTGTAAACACCTTCCCTTCGGTGGTATTCATTTACACACATAATACATGTTAAATCATATTGCAAGAGATTAATGAACCTATTTTCATTCACTCCTTGCTGTATTCACACCCAGCAGTCTGTCTTTTGCCTAGTTCTCTTCTCTCACATGAAAAATTGAGCAGCATTAGGCATCAAGGCACCAACATTATGAAGATCGGCTAGGACTTACCAGCGTTTAACAAGTAGTGTGCTCACAGTAGGGTAGCTGATTTCAGCGTAGAGATTCACAATGATTCAATGAAAGGGAATGTTAAAATTAAGGGCGTTGGCATTACCCTAACTGGTGCCTTATCATATGATTCCCATGTTACAACTCAAAATCAGCTTATTGTAATGTAAGAAACGCAGCTTCAATAAGAAATCTGAAACTCTTACATGACACTGGGAAATGAGTACACGCTTTCATAGCTTCTCGATTCCGAAGTTCTGCCGTGAGCAGATCTCTGACCTTTGCTGCCACTTTAAAGCAGCTTCAGCTAATTAAGAACGCAGTGGCTTGTGTCTTTAATAGGAAAGAAAAGTCGGATCATATTGCCCTGGACTTATTCAAACTGCACAGGCTGCTTATTATGTACCACATTGACTGTAATGTCCTGTTTATGATGTTGAAAGCAATAAATGGTCATTACATATCTTCCTGAGTGCCTGCAGCAGTCCAGCCCACATGAAGCATTTTGCTCATCTGAGGAATTCCAAGTTTCAACATCACTCCTCCAAAAATTCCATTTTAAAAGAGACAAAAAAATAAAAGCATACTTATTGATCGTGGTTTACCTTCTTAG
The DNA here is from genome assembly GCF_946808225.1 of Silurus aristotelis. Taxonomy (NCBI): domain Eukaryota; kingdom Metazoa; phylum Chordata; class Actinopteri; order Siluriformes; family Siluridae; genus Silurus; species Silurus aristotelis. The sequence goes on along the minus strand of NC_139597.1, from coordinate 5,965,346 downwards.
TCTTTGGAGTCCAATTATACCAACAGCCATTCACCAAATGTTAATAATAATCTCGTACATTTCAATTTCCATAGAAATTCTAACAACCTCTTTTAAATGGCCAGAGATTTCCAAAATGTTGATTTGGCAGATGTTGTGCAATTGTAGGGCAGTGTGTTTACCACCCCGGTGAGGTTCCAGAGTTATTATTGCTCCACACTCTCACTAAGGCTCAATGGGGAAAGAATCATGCTGCACAATACACTGGGGAGGAGCATACTGAATGTAACTGTCTTGCGAAAAATATTTAAAATCAGAATTGAAACTAATGTAGGATGTACAGAGCAAAATATATTGCAAATATATTTAATCAAGCAGCTGCACGACTTTTCAACCTTCTCTATTTCTCCCATACTAAACTCTCTACTTTGGCTTTTCTGTAGCTTCCTGTATCATATTTAAAATGCTGATGCTCACCTACAAAGCAAAGTATTGCTAGAATGTATCTCATCACAAATTAAAGTTGATTTTCTCACAAAATTTTATCCTAAAACGTTTTTGGACTGATAGCATTCTGACCAGCATTAAAATTTACTTGTTCATTGAGACTTCAGCAGACTTTTGTAAGTTAATCTGGATAAAAGTGTCTGCCAAATTCTATAACTGTAATATATATTACATAGAATAATAATATAGAATTGAAATTATGGGTCGATAATATCTGTAGATTAAAAGCACCATGTTGACCTTGTTTTCCATGCAAAGGCTGACAAAAATAAAAACAAATGTGGCACTTCATCTTATAGAAAATGCTTCAATAGACTAATTTCAGGTCTTTGGCTTGGGTTTTAAGATGTAGTTCAGCTGGAAGCGTTGGTAAAATCTGGCTGATATTAGATTCATGGGAAACACACGTGTTGTATCAAATACAGGTGAAAAAAATTTGTGTCCAAAACCACTCAAAGTGTGCGGTTAGATTATATATCTGCCTTGTAACAACCTTTTGCCTTTTTTTGTCCTGTACTGTATATGACTTTTGGTTAAATGTGCATGGAGACATTGTCCATGCAAGAACCAGTATTATCATTGCACGCCAACATTGGAACAAAATACGAGTGAAAAGAATGACTTGGAACTTGTAAATACTTGCTAGTATTTACACAGGGTTAGTTGGTTATCTTGTATAATAAGGTGCATGAATAAAATACACACAGTACATGTGCACATTGTCAGTTCAATTGAAGCAGATTAACAATCAATCACGTGTGTGTGTGTGTGTGGGTGGTTGGCTGATCATGTACAGAACGGATGATAATGGTGACACGTCTAACCATGAAAGACCGGCTTTCTAGGAATATCTTTGTAATTTTTCTTCTACAACATTTTGCTTGTGTCAGTGTGTGGTGAAGACAAATGGAGAAAAAATCTCCCAGCTTGCTTCTTCCCTGTGCTCTTAATCCTTTTTTTTTTTTTTTTTCCCCCATCTTTCCCTTTTATCTGTGGATAATTGCAACGTGAGGTAGAGTAGTGCCCTTGCCGTGCAAACACAGAAAATCATGAAATAATGCAAGAAAAAGACGCTACCAGATTATGCAAATGATCGGGTTTGCAAGAAGGTAAAATGACTTAAAAATATTGAAAAATATTAAGAAGAATTATTATGATCATCATATAAACAAAATAATGGATCATTAATATTTTTATTAGAATAATTATTATTATTACTATTATTATATGTGACTATTCTGCTTATTTGATATATTCAGGTACCGTCATTTCCGGACTATTAAGCGCACCCAAATATAAGCCGCACGCACTGAATTTTTCAAAGAATATTTATTTTGAACATAAATAAGCCTGTCTATAAGCCGCAGGTGTCTACACTGAAACTAATGAACTTTACACAGACTTTTAACAGACAATGAAAGACAGTGTCTGTTACACGGCTTGTATCTAAACAGTAGCCTACCAAGAAAGTCATTGTTCACTGTCTTCCTCCTTCCTTTCACAACTATTTCTCTCGGGAGTTTTTCTTTTTTAAGCTTTTCTCCCGATGCCGTGCAGCTCAGAACACAGGTGAAGTGTGTGTTTTCATGCCCGGTTGTTTTTAGCGTGACAAATGATTCGCATTTCCTGTAGACAGTCCGAGTGAGCGGCAGGTCAAATGTCAGAGGAACATCATCCATATTTATGATGTGGTGCGGCTCGATTCAGTGGGAGCGCATCTGATTTAATATAAAGAGTTCCATTGGTTCACCTAAACCCGTTTGGCAATTTCATTGGTCTAATGTTATGGGGCTCAGTTTTTTGGCTTGAAGTTTTGAAACCGGGAAAAACCCAGGGAAATTCCATATATTAGCCGCTTTGTTGTTTAAGCCGCAGGGTTCAAAACGTGGGAAAAAAGTAGACACAGACAGTAGAAAATAACCTTGTGTGCTTCACTAGCAGTTGACTTCGTATTGACTATGTGAAACTATGGAGCTCGAGTTGTACAATTCATGTGAAATTGTATAGCACTTAAAAATGACGCTACAGCACGTATGACCTCTATGTGTTCGCTTGGCTTCTCTCCCACACACACACACACAGACAGACACACACACACACACACACACACACACACACACACACACACACACACACACACACAAAAAAAAATAAAAAACATTCTACAAACACAGACCTGAATAGAGTACAGTAATGGAGAAAATAAGGTAGCTCAACACGAAATGGCTCCTCGGATAGTAGGGAAGAAAGTTAAAAGGATAAGTACAAAGAGAACTCAGAAGAAAGGAAATACGTAATGGAAAAGTGCATGATGTGGAGGAGGAAGAAGGAGAGAGTGGATGATGACCTTGAGTCAGGCTGAGAGTAATCATTTGCTCGTCTAGGAGCCATCTCCCTCTCTCATCTTGGAGGCCATTAGCCAAGCCGCTGTAATGAATGTGTGTTATTTATCGTAGAGACAGTGGCTACCTTTGGCCTTGATGAGGACAATCACGCTCACCTTCAGACACCTTTATTCATTCACTCCCACTCTTTTTCTCACTCGCCCTGTTCTGTCAAACCTGTTCGAGAAAATAAATAAAGTATCAGGGCTCAGTCCAAAAAAAGCAGAAAGGGTTTTTATAAAAAAGTAGCAGAACAACAGTGAATATGGAAAATAATCAAACATCACAGCCAACAGTCTATTTGATTTAAAGAAATAACTGAAACGCCTGCTCCAGTACTGTCTAAAACAATATTGCAAATTTGCATGTAAATGTACCCATATTAGGCAGCTTTATACAGTGATTTTAGCAGTACTTTTACATTAATTGCATGTCACACTGTACAAAATGATGAATTTCTGACTGAGCGGTACTGTATAACAGACTGTGTGATAACGTGTTCTCCATGTCAGTTAATAAGGTGGTATCAAAGATTAGCTCTGTTAACAAGCAAGTACTTATCCATGTTTACACCCTACTAACTTTCTTTCGGCTTCTCCCGTTAGGGGTCGCCACAGCGGATCCTCCATACGTTTTGATTTGGCACGTTTTACACTGGATGCCCTTCCTAACGCAACCCTCCCCAATTTATCCGGGCTTGGGACCGGCACTGAGAGTGGCTGGGGATGGTTCCCTGACCGGGGATCGAACCCGGGTTGTAGCGGTGAGAGCGCTGCATCTTAACCACTAGACCACCAGGGAACCTTGTTTACACACTACTAACCTCTAAAATAGTGCCCTTACACAGCAACACCGAGCTCCCAGCATTCTATCCGAAGCATGTCGAGCACCTTCTGTGATTTCGCACTGGAACTTTAGCGAATTGTTCTCCGACAATTATAATGCACAAGTTGCCAAATGCTTTCGACATTTTTGAGGTTGAGCTGGTTGAGAGTTTACATGATCTCTTGTTTTTCTTCCTGTGATGTTCTTTTGCTCTTGATACCACCTTGTTAATGACAAAGATTATTAATGATAGAGCTGTAAGAAAATAAATCTACTAGGTTCTGTTGATAGTACGGATTATAAGTCAGCATTATCCATCCTTGAGCAGAAAATGACAGAAATTTTCTTCAAAGTATAATTTGCATGCATTAGCATGTTTTGTTATGTGTTATCCCCAACATAATTAGAAACATGAGATTTGGTAAAGATAGACTGCAAAATACCGAACAATACTTCATGGAGAATGAAAGAAAACATTGTGGTATGTGGTATAGCAGGATGCAAAAAATAATAATAATAATAATAAAAAATAAATAAATAAAAACCCCACAAACACAAAACCTGGAAGTCCACCAAAATGCTGCTGTCTGATGTAGGTAAATAAGTAAAAAAATAATTTTAACTGAGTGTTAAGATCTTTTTTTCATGCTTTTAAAGATACAAAGGATAAAAAAAAATCAAACTGATCAGTTTAATATCATATAATTTGTAATTATGAAAAAAAGTTTTTACAAAAGTTATAATTACCAAAAATGCATCACCATATCAAAAAGTGTCAGAAAAGTGTATTTTGAAAAAAAAAATTAACACTATATTGATTATTATTATGATACATCAGCCTGCACGAATTTCTAGGAAAAACCTCTTAAAGATTTTTGCTTCTCAATATACGAGAGCTGAATCTAGTAAGAATGCTTAGCAGGAACTAGACACAGAAGCGAACCTGTCATCTGTGTACTGTTAAACATTACAGAGAGAATAATTTTAAATGGACACTGAGAACAGTAGTCTGACCCATGCACGCTCCATAAAGATCTTTAGCTATCATGGTCATGGGGATTCTAATTATTCAAAATGAATATTTCGACAACTCACTTCATCATTCACTTCCTGCCTCTCTTTAAGGCCATTCAAATACATCTCACACTAAATCATGCATGGATGTTCTCTAATGATGCAAATAATCAGAAAGATTTAGATGAGATTATAGTCTGACTTTGTATTTTTAAAAGAAACTGATCAAATTCTGTTCTGTAATCATGTTATAACCAAATATTATAGAGCTCCAGCTGCATCACTGTTATTTCTTGGAAGCAAGGACACCTCAGCGGTTTCTGCGGAATGAAAACGATATATAATTTCCGAAGAATTTTGAGGAATGGCGTTGAGGGATAGAATGTAATTATGTTCACAATGTGACCAGGACTTGTAAAAGAAAACTATGAGAAACCATACACATTGACATATTCGCTATCAGCTGCCATGTGTGTGTGTGTGTGTGTGTGTGTCTGTGTGTGTGTTCGGGCCGAGAGTTATCATTCTTGATCATGAATTGATATATTGATGTAATTCAATTTGCTGTCTTCATTAAATATATATAGTGCTCGACTTGCAATGGGCAGTGAAAGGGTCAAAGCAGCTTTAATCCCCCCCTTACCAGTGGAGGAAGTTCAAATATAATGAGCCATTCTACTGTTATTAGTAAATGTTATATAAAATATTACTAGCAGTTTAGCAGTCAGGACAAATTGTACTCGAAAGCAGGTGGTCAGATTGTCATATATTTACATTTACATGTGCATTTACAGAATTTAGCCGACACGCTTATCCACAGTGGTTCACTAGGTTGCAAAATTGGGATCCTATCAGCCTATAATTGTTTTGGGAGGAATTATAGCACACTTTTTATTTGAAAGACAAACATGGAAAATAAGTGCTAGTTCAGGTGTTTCATGATGCTTCAACAATCGTTTGAACATAGGCAGTGACTCAGCTGTTCAGACATCAAGGGGAAGTTCATTTCACCACCTCAGTGCCAGAACGGAATAGAGTCTTGATTTATACAGTGGTTATACTTTGATACTCACGACCTTGGCACTCGCGACCTCGATAGTTCGGGACTTTTTATTTGGAACCGGACTAAGAGTGACTCGGGAAAATCTGATAGTTAGCCGCAAGTGGCTCGAAAGTACGGAGTAACATTTCAAAACAGAGTTTGTACTAATAAATGACATAACAAATGTGTGAAAATGTTTTTTTTATGTAATTTATTAGTACCATTTTTTTATTACTAATAAATTACATTCAACATTTTTGAAAAACTATTTTATTATTGTATTATGAATTCAAAATAGTAAATAAAACATTTTTGACAAGTAATTCACAATTTTCTTTTTTGTTTAAAGTTCAGTACATGTACAATTCCCCTTGAAAAAGAAACCATCAAACGGAGAGGGACCAAAACCTCGCAAATTTTTGTTTCTCGCGAGGTGCCATAGAACGTAACCCCCATGAGTATCGAGGTTGCACTGTACATACATATTACCCGGAGAGATAGCTTACTTCTGTTTGCAATACAACTGTTCAGTGTAGCTTTTTAAACTAGCCTTTTCCAGGTAACACTATAAAAACAATGTTTTTAAGCCTCTTCAATCATGCAACAGAAAAGTCTTCACATACTCTCTGTCCTCTGACAGTCACAGCAACAATGACTGATCGATCACTTCTGTGAGCTTGAGTATGCAGAAGAGGACAGATAGCACTTTTCTCCAAGTGATTTACACTCCACCATAATGCAGCATGAGCATCCATTCTAAAGGATGCAGTTGACCAGCTTCATGTGTCTTACATGTGTTGGGTGTGAACCACAGAGAAAAAGAAGGAAAATCCCCCTTAAACAATTCTCTTTTCTTGGCAAACACACATACACCGTTCACAGACATTAGGCTTGGTGGTTAGCCACAGAAAGATTAAGTATAAGGAGAATCAGCAGGGCAACAAAACCCATCAAACTCACACTGAGAACACCAAACAATGGACTGTAATAACACAAGCCAATGCAGGAAAACTTCAAATATACCTCTCCTCTAAGCACAAACACTTAAACACACAAAAAATTAACTCCCACATTAATGGGCAGCTGTGGGGCTTATAGGCAAGCAAACAAGCGCCTGCTCCACAAATGTAGTACTGTGTGACAGTTTTTGCCAGTTTTTAGCATTCGTAACCATATTGGTTTAGGCTTTAAATGCTGTTCTAACAATTTTATTTTAGCACACATGCATTTTACATAAAAACACCATAGAATAACATTGTTGGCAAGAAAATCCTCCTAGTACTCAAAATCAGTTGTATTTTGTATTACATTGAAATACACTGATCAGGCTTAACATTATGACATTATGACATCATACATTACGATAGGTGAAGTGAATTACACCGATTATCTCTTCATCATGGCACCTGTTGGTGGGTGGGATATATTAGGCAGCAAGTTAACATTTTGTGCTCAAAGTCAACGTGTTAGAAGCAGGAAAAATGGGCAAGCATAAGGATTAAGTGAGTTTGACAAGGGACAAATTGTGCTGGCTATACAACTGGGTCAGAGCATCTCCAAATCTGCAGCTTCTGTGTGCTGTTCGTGGGCTGCAGTGCTCAGTATCTATCAAAAGAACTGGTGACAGGGTCATGGGTGACCAAGGCTTACGGATGCGTGTGGGGAGCGTGTGGTCCGATCCAAAAGATGAGATGCTATAGTTAAAATAATGAATGATTATGTTTGACCGGTCAGGACTGTTTTGGCAGCAAAAGGGGGACCAACACAATATTAGGAAGGTGGTCATAATGTTATGTCTGATTAGTGGCCTCGGTCTGGCTAGTGTAAGTGTCCTAAAGGCATCTGCATTATTTGCACTATTACATTTTTGAAGTGTGGATCTATGAGCACTTTTTTCAGTAAATTTTGTGCAAGGTTTTGGTACGCCGAATGAAACCCTCAAACATGTAGTGTGTTAGAGTACTGTAGTGCCAATAAAACGTGGAGAAATAGATCAAAGGGAATTGTCAATTCAGTTCAATAGTCAGTCAGGTCACATTCTTCTGCGCTTCCCAGCAACCACCATGGCCTTTCAATATGGCTGACGCAGATTAAAAGTACCTGGCAACGAATACGTTTCCCCGTTCAGTGTCACCCAGTTACAAATTGGGTCCAGGTGAGCTCAATTGCACACACACAATAAAAATACACTTCCTCTCAGCTATTTTATTATTTTTTTTTTATTAACTTTCTTTTTTTTTTTTTTTTTTATTAAATTTTGCCCACTTGGACTCTGTCAGTGCCTGATTTTTTGCCTGATTTGTTTATAACCATTATTTCTGCATGACTTTGGATTATTCTTCTTGTTTTTTTTTTTTAAGACTAATTCTTCAGCACTTGCATCCAGCTGCATAAGTTTTAATTTACTGATATGAGGAATAACAAATAAAGAAAATACTAAATGGACTATAAGCCGCTAAGCTAAGTAGAAATGACATGTTCAAATGTAGAGACACATTGTGCAGTGAGATGAGGTAAAAATATCTGCTTAGAATGATTTGAAAGGCAAGTAACATGGTACTGCAAATTACAAGAAACAAATGCTGTTAAGGTATTCAATAACTATGGACCACTGACATCAATCCTTAAACTGGACTCAATTAATTATTAAAGCTGCATAATAAATATAATTCATTTGTCCCCCTGATATTTCCACACCAAAGATACTTACCGTATTCTCCAGACTATAAGCCGCTCCTTTTTTTCCAACGTTTTGAACCCCGCGGCTTAAACAACGAAGCGGCTAATTTATGGGTTTTTCCCGGTTTCACAAACTTCAAGCCAAAAAACTGAGCGACATAACATTAGACTAATGAAATTTCCGAACGGAAACGAAAAAACGCACCTCACCTGTTCTCACCTCTCTGAAACTCCAGAGAGAAATACAGTAGTTGTGAAAGGAAGGAGGAAGACAGTAAACAATGACTTTCTTGGTCGGCTACTGTTTAGATACAAGCCGTTGTAACGCGTTGAGTCTGGGTGAAGGGAGAGCTCGCTAACTCCAGTTGCAAATGAAATCATATAAGCACAGACAAAAACTCGTGCTTTTTTATTTTTCTTGGCAACAGCGTTATGGGTTGGTCAAAGAAACTTAGAAATGAGCATCAGAAAATAATGAGCATATAATCCTCAATCACACACGCAGTAATACCGGAAGAATGCAGTGACGTGCTGTTCCCAGAATGCCGCTCTGCTCTTAAAGGAGCCACAACATATTTCACCCGTTACACCGTGTAACAGACACTCTCTTTCGGTAAAGCCTGTGTAAAGTTCATTAGTTTTAGTGTAGACATATACACAGGTGCGGCTTATTTATGTCAAAAATAAAAATATTTGTAAAATTCAGTGGGTGCGGCTTATATAACAGGTGCGCTTTATAGTCCGGAAATTACGGTACATAACAAGGCAACAATGTTCTTTTCCATTATAGGATTCTTTTGCGACAAACTCAGAAATATGTACAAGAAATTGGGCATCTTTTTAGTGCATAGTATAAGTAGAAGAACTGAGGCACAGCCAAGCTTTAGCTCAAATCACCAACTCTACCAGGACCACATCACACCTTGTCGGTCAATAAACACCCACTAAATTAGACATGACCAACATCCATAATTGAAATCACATAACTGACACTAGCCGGTCAATTGAAGCAAACGTCCCACAGTCTCTGGCCAATTAAAGAGATATTAGCCATTGCAGAAGCATTGAATCTGTGACCTCAATTACCTCTGAAGAAAAGAAAGAAAGAAAACAACAAACAACAAAAAAAAACAAGAAGAATAATCCAAAGGCATGCAGAAATAATGGTTATAAACAAATCAGGCAAAAAATCAGGCACTGACAAACAGAGTCCAAGTGGGCAAAATTGAATTAATTACACTACTGTATGACAGTTTTTATATTATTGTATGGTAGTTTTTACCATATAACCATGTGACCAATATTCATAATCATATAGGTATAAGGTCCCCTGGTGGTCTAGTGGTTAAGATGCAGCGCTCCCACCGCTGCGACCCGGGTTCGATTCCCGGTCAGGGAACCATCCCCAGCCACTCTTAGTGCCGGTCCCAAGCCCGGATAAATTGGGGAGGGTTGCGTTAGGAAGGGCATCCAGCGTAAAACATGTGCCAAATCAAACGTGCGGAGGATCCGCTGTGGCGACCCCTAACGGGAGAAGCCGAAAAGAAAAGAAAGTTAGTATATCATATATAGGTATATACTTAACTGACTCAAATTCAGTTTTATTTGTATAGTGCTCTGCAGTCTTTGGTAACTTTCATAAACCTTGAGTTGGATCGCTAATGAGCAATTCAAAGAAGAACAAAGTGAGATGGAAAAATGTCTGAAATGACATGATAAAGAATCCTATAAAGGAACCTAAAACAATAGGGAACCTCTGGGTGACAATAAATATTGAATCATCTGAATGTCAACGTTTAAGTATTACTAGAGTACATAGAAAAATTCAAAGTTTTTAAAAAATGGGAGAAAAAAAAACACTTTCAAATAGCTTTTTTTTTCTTTATTTTTTTCTGAAGGGGTTATTATTTGATGCAGCAGTCTATCAATCACAGTATAAATGAGAAAAACATTGGCTTCTATTTTGCTTCCAAATCCTAATTAGTTGCACACAGATATGGCACTTGATTTCATACAAACTGCTGCTCACTCTTCTTAGTTAGTTGTTTTTATTTCGCCCACTCTCCGGAACCCACGGATAGACGATAAACGAGGAGACTAAAATAAGGGTTGTTAAAATAAGGAGTGATTTGTCTCTGTTCTGTTCATCCCCAGGCTTAGAGCAGAATAGGGAATTGATTCTGTAGGTGGTAGATGGATGAGGAAAGATTCAGAGGGAGACAGACAATGAAAGGAGAAATCATTAGAAAACACACTCAGCGGCTGAAGTGAATTGGTCACCTGAAGGCCAGAGACAGACAACCTGGCTACACACAGCCCAACAAATCTTACACTGCTCTTTAGGATGCCAATTACAACCTGCCTAGTGCATTTATGATGCACCGTCTGTCAAAGGCAAACACTTTCACCTGATTGCAGGTTCCTGCAACCATTCTCAGGCAATCTTGTTCCTTTATGAACCATAAAACTTCACTCGAAAAAGCAGGCAGAGAGGTGCAATATCAATGCCATAGCTCACTTCTTTTCTAGGTGCTTATTTGTTCTAGTGGGCTTTAAACTAGAAATGTGCGGCTCTTGACAATGGCCATCAAATGGTTGCTAAGAAACGCAGGGCTGAAACTCTATAGAGACTGTTACAGATCTTTAGGAGATGGCTGGTAGTGAGAGAAGCTGAAATGTGCTTTAGTAATGACGCCCTGTCGCTGTCATTATAACTGCTTCAGTGAAATTTTAAATTCTCCAATCGTCCTCCTGCTTGTAATGGCATCCCTCTTGCTGCTCATGTATTCCCTTTTGAATCATTCATCGTTGTCAACCGATTCCTTGCTAACAAACTCGGAAGACAAATTGTCTCTTTCACATTAGCATAAGCGTACAGTTAGGGTTTTACTCCCTCTTTCTCATGCAGAGTGCTTCTTCCCTGCTGCTCCTTACCAAAGAAAAGTTAGAGAGGCTAGGACCTCCATTCTCTCGAACAAAAGGTTACTGAGGCTAATGCAACATTCTTGTCATATAGGAATAACTGCAATTACCACTTTCAACTGGAAATAAATGCTAATAGATATATAATAATATATAATATAATAATATTTTTTTTACATAATAAGCAAAATGACTAATAATGTAAATAAAGATGTGTGGAAATTGTTTGCTTGTTTTCCATGTTGTTTTATCCAACTTTTAACTGTTTCCATATTAATATTGATCAGTCTAATTCCACCCAATTGCAAAGGAATTGTTTCTTGCAGTGGCTAAGAAAATCTCACTCAACTGTACAGGAATTCTGTCTCGTCCTAACCAGCTGCAAAGGAATTCCTACACAATCTCACTCAATTCCAAAGGTATCCTGAGCAATTCAAATAAAAGAAAAATCCAAATAAAATTTTTTTTGTCACATACATATTTATACAGAGTATGACATATAGTGAAATGCTTTTTACGACTGTCAAACTTCTAAACATGCTAGAAATACAATATAAGATTAATAAATAAAAGAGTAAAGTAAAAATAAATAAAATAAGTATAAGCGTATATTAAAATATAATCTGACTCTAAGCATAAATATGAATAAAAAATAATAATAAAAAAATAATAAAATAATAAATATATATACTGTGTGTATATATATATATATATATATATATATATATATATATATATATATATGTGTGTGTGTGTGTGTGTGTATGTACAGTATATACATCCATATACTTTTTGCAAGTTAGCAATAAAATAAAAAAATATATATAAATAAATAAATATAGAAAAGGCGAGATTAAAACCTTTAATGCAACACACATTTATTTGCGATGTACTTTCTTTACTCAGATATATATATATATATATATATATATATATATATATATATATATATATATATATATATATATATATATATATATATATATATACAGTGAGGAAAATAAGTATTTGAACACCCTGCTATTTTGCAAGTTCTCCCACTTACAAATCATGGAGGGGTCTGAAATTGTCATCGTAGGTGCATGTCCACTGTGGGAGACATAATCTAAAAAAAAAAATCCAGAAATCACAATATATGATTTTTAAACTATTTATTTGTATGATACAGCTGCAAATAAGTATTTGAACACCTGTCTATCAGCTAGAATTCTGACCCTCAAAGACCTGTTAGTCTGCCTTTAAAATGTCCACCTCCACCACATTTATTATCCTAAATTAGATGCACCTGTTTGAGGTCGTTAGCTGCATAAAGACACCTGCCCACCCCATACAATCAGTAAGAATCCAACTACTAACATGGCCAAGACCAAAGAGCTGTCCAAAGACAATAGAGACAAAATTGTACACCTCCACAAGGCTGGAAAGGGCTATGGGGAAATTGCCAAGCAGCTTGGTGAAAAAAGGTCCACTGTTGGAGCAATCATTAGAAAATGGAAGAAGCTAAACATGACTGTCAATCACCCTCGGACTGGGGCGCCATGCAAGATCTCACCTCGTGGGGTCTCAATGATCCTAAGGAAGGTAGAGAAATCAGCCCAAAACTACATGGGAGGAGATGGTCAATGACCTGAAAAGAGCTGGGACCACCGTTTCCAAGGTTACTGTTGGTAATACACCAAAACGTCATGGTTGGAAATCATGCATGGCACGGAAGGTTCCTATGCTTAAACCAGCACATGTCCAGGAACGTCTTAAGTTTGCCAATGACCATTTGGATGATCCAGAGAAGTCATGGGAGAAAGTCATGTGGTCAGATGAGACCAAAATAGAACTTTTGGGTCATAATTCCACTAAACGTGTTTGGAGGAAGAAGAATGATGAGTACCATCCCAAGAACACCATCCCTACTATGAAGCATGGGGGTGGTAGCATCATGCTTTGGGGGTGTTTTTCTGCACATGGGACAGGGCGACTGCACTGTATTAAGGAGAGGATGACCGGGGCCATGTATTGCAAGATTTTGGGGAACAACCTCCTTCCCTCAGTTAGAGCATTGAAGATGGGTCGAGGCTGAGTCTTCCAACATGACAATGACCCGATGCACACAGCCAGGATAACCAAGGAGTGGCTCTGTAAGAAGCATATCAAGGTTCTGGCATGGCCTAGCCAGTCTCCAGACCTAAACCCAATAGAGAATCTTTGGAGGGAGCTCAAACTCCGTGTTTCTCAGCGACAGGCCAGAAACCTGACTGATCTAGAGAAGATCTGTGTGGAGGAGTGGGCCAAAATCCCTCCTGCAGTGTGTGCAAACCTGGTGAAATACTACAGGAAACATTTGTCCTCTGTAATTGCAAACAAAGGCTACTGTACCAAATATTAACATTGACTTTCTCAGGTGTTCAAATACTTATTTGCAGCTGTATCATACAAATAAATAGTTAAAAAATCATACATTGTGATTTTTGGATTTTTTTTTGTAGATTATGTCTCTCACAGTGGACATGCACCTACGATGACAATTTCAGACCCCTCCATGATTTCTAAGTGGGAGAACTTGCAAAATAGCAGGGTGTTCAAATACTTATTTTCCTCACTGTATATATATATATATATATATATATATATATATATATATATATATATATATATATATATATATATATATATATATATTGCTAACTTGCAAAAAGTATATAGATGTATATACATACATGAATTACCAGAACTCTTTTCATCAAATACATTTCTAATTTACAACTTAAGTAATAAAACATGTAGAGCTTTAGACTTTTCAAAGATACTGTTAGAAAAAATTACACTTTTTGACCAATATGAATGAAGAATTAAACAGCACTGTGGCAAAAAAACACAAGTAGATCGCTTGCTAAATTAGTCATTTTAAACTAATTGAGACAGCAGGTACTTGGTGTTGTTTCAAAAGTTCATAAAAAACATACTTTAGATGTAGCTACATGTAACATGACTATGCTATTTTTTATAATTTTCTTGTACATTTAAAGTAGTTATTAATTGTGCTTATTGTAACATTTTAGTTTTACACATAACATAAATCTGTGCATTTCTAAGGAATGTTCTGAGGATTACTCAAGAATAAAAAAAAAACTGATTTATTTTTCTTGAAACAAAATAGGTGGTTGTTTTTCTAAAATAATCCTTATCTTACTCCATTTTTCATCCACCAGCAACTGAGAGAAAATTTGTCATTTTTGAAGCCTGTAAAAGAAAGATTACCCTTTTTTTTTGTCATTTTTCGAAGTGGAAAATTGTGCTGCCAATTAGAGATGGTGGAGGCCTCAAGTTATCTTCTACAGATGACTTGAGTTATAGATCAACACTGATGTATGGAGAAGCAAAGAGGGGTCAAATTACACACTCCTGGATTATCAGTTTTGTGCAAAACAAAAACGCTGACATGAAGTGAAAGACATTACAGTAGCAGTTTATTTTCATGTTGTTCTAATGGTTCTCATGCTGTTCATTTAAACAGTAGACATCATGAACTATAAATACTATACAAAAACGCAATATAACAACGTGTGGCATTACAGTGAGAGAAGCATTTTACATTTCTCTTCCTCCATAGGCATAAAAAGTCTAACTCTGATGCAATAATGTGTGCAGAGCTACAGACATGTTTTGCAAGTCAAACTTGGCTGTAAAAGTTTCCGTCTGACCAACCAATCAGAAGACGGAAAAATGCTGACGCTATTCTGGGCCAGCTAGCTGCCCTGTGAGGTGAATATGAAATCTGATTGGTTAAAGAAACAGACACATTTATAATAGAGACTAAGGTAAAAAAAAATGCCAACAGTACTGACTTTGAAGGCCCTGGGAAGATTAGATTGACATGGCAGCACATAGGCTGTAATCTGATTGGACAAAAAATCTAACATCCACATACTGGATGCAGTGCAGCCAAGAGAAACGCTACGAAATGAAGAGAATACTTATGTTACGAAACTGTTGAGAATAAATTAATACAATTTCATGAAACAAATATTAGAATTTAGGTTGTAAATGTAGGTCAGTGCTTCTGCTTGCTGAGAAGGCCCACCACTGGTATTTTGTAATGTGCATACCCTTCTTGGAGGTATGCACCTCCCAACCTGTGGAATTGTCACCACTAAACGGACAAAGAAATATTTAAAGTGTGGACAATGAAATTCTCTGAAGGTTAGACAGTTATCAGAATCCAGTTTCACACAACCCATTTTCAGAAGACCTTTGCCATGTAGTGTCAACTATGTACTACACAGTAATGAGGTAAAAAAAATAGGGAGCTATATGTATACATTTGAAACAAGCACGGTTGCCAGGTGTGTTGTTTAGTTTCTGATTTGCAAAGGTTTGAATTTGTTTTTATGGATGGATATTTTAAATCTATATTTGTCTATTTTTTTATTAATTTTAATTTGGTGGTTAACGCTAATTTGATTAGAGATTTTAGCAGCTAAGTAACCATTTTACTGTAAAAAAAAAAAAAAAAAAGCTAAAAATATGTATGGATATTTGTTTTCTTTTTATTACTCTTAATATTTGACTGTCTGCAACAGAGGTGGGAAGTAATAAAGTACAAATCCTTCGTTACTGTACTTAAATAGTTTTTTAGTATCAGTACTTTACTTCAACTTTTTACTTTCACTCATTACATTTTTTACACAAATATCTGTACTTTCTACTTCTTAAATTTTTAAACCAGCCTAGTTAATTTAGTTTTAATCTATTTGGTGACATGATCGATATATTTCTTCTCTTTTCGTGCCGTTTTCAGCCCATTAACCTGTTTCTTGTAATTGCACGGCTTTTTCAACCTGACACTGGTGTATCATTTCCTGACTCTCACACACCACAGATGTAGACTAGTTTACATAGCAAACAATAAGCAGTCAGAAGGCAACAAGAATTCTGGGGTTAATGTAAATGAGACAGAGGGAGTCAGTGATGTAAACATGACTGAGAAGTGAGACATTCCTGATCACATGATCATCAACCTATTTTCTCTGCTTGTGTTCTATATGGTGGTTGTTCAGCCTGAATACACTCATTAAATAACAACATTTTAAATTATATTGTATTAATATATTAATATTATGGTCCACTGAGGTCCAGTTACCAGCGTGACCTTGAAACAGGCAGTAGTAAGGCTTTTTATCTAAGTACATGTCAGAGCCCAAACTTTATAATGGCTATTAAGTATAGTTTTAATTCTTTAGATTTTGCACTCACCATTCTTCAGACCCTCTGGCAATGCTTCATGGACCTTACTGCTACACCTATACCTACTTTGAACATGTAATAGATAATATCAAACTTCATTGTATGTTATAGTTGACATTATATGTTACTAGAAATGGTTTGAAATAACAATCAGGCACTTAAATTAAGATTTTCACAAATGGGCATTAATAAGATATGTCAGTATATGACAAGTGACAAATTTACCTATTGGTTTAAACGATTCTTTAAGCCTCATGGTGTATATGGTCTCTATGTTATATGGTGTATGCACCATATAGTGCTGCTCAACTGGTCCCACTGTTTCTCAGGATAACATGTGGTTCCCTATTCGGGATCTCGAGCTGCATCGTAACGTTTTTGGTGTTCCCAAAGCGTTAAACATCAAGACTCCTGTCTGCTCTGGCACTGAGGTGGTGTATTGAACTTCCCCTAGATGTGCCCTACCTCTTCCTGAAATACTTGAACTAGCACTTATTTTTTCTGTTTGTTTTATGTCTTTGTGGAAAGAAGTGTGCTTTAATTCCTCCCAACAAAGTCTTAGGCTGATGGTATGGTAAGTATGGTAACCCAGTGAACCAGTGTTGATTTATTCATTGATAGAGACATCACATTTGTACATCGCTCTGGATAAGGGCGTCTGCTACATGCCGTAAATGTGACTGTAATGGTCTAATAGTTCTTTAGTTTCCCAGAAATGGAAAACAAACAAGAAAATCCTACAACCATGGATTCATCTTATCCTGCCCTATACAATATATACTCTCATGAAGAGATATGATGAAAAAAACTAAGGCTTGGATTGCAGAAGCAGAGATCACTGATTACTTTTACTGGTTGTAGCATGTGGTAGCTAGTTCTGTTAGTTCTGTTCTGCTAGGCTAGCATGTTAATGTTATCAAGCAAATGCACTTGAATGAAAAGAGATGTGGCATCATAATTTGATTAAGGTTATACAAAATAGAAATTTCAGCCAGGCCACATTTACAAGTGGCAAAAGTGGTGGTCAATAAACAGCCACAAGAGATGAACTGCATGTGACACTTGTTACTTGTTAGCGTAAGCAAAGGGTTTGTGGTGGGAATATGGCTAAGTATTAAGCTGTAGCACTTGTCTTTTAACACACATATACTCTAAGCTTCCATAGATGCTTTTATTTATTTGGAAAACAAAGCAAACCCCATGCCCTGGATTTTCATCCTTCTCTTTCCCACTTGGATTTTTGGCAGGGTGTTGTTAAGCCTTTTGGCTCCCTCGGCTCACTTTTTGGCAGACATTCAGATCGATTTAAGGAAGGCCATGACAAACAAGGGCGTTTATTTCATCTAATCAGTGTAATAAACATCGCACGCCAGCAGCTGGCTAAGCGGCGCAGTTCAGACATGAATAATGAAGAAGCTGAGGGCAGAGAGGCTCGGAAATCAGGATGCCGCAGAATAGCAGCTAAAACCCTGCACGTGCTCTTTATGATTGACTCGTACGGAGATCCAGTGGGGCCAATTAAAAGAGAGAATAAGAGATGGGTCAGAGCTAAGAGTGCAAGTCCATCAGGCAGTCAAACGCCCACACAGGCACACACAAACACACACACACACACACACACACACACACACACACACACACACACACACACACACACACACACAAGTGAGATGAAGTGAACCGAAACGTTTATTTTCATGTGTGAATTTTTACACAGTTTTTCACGCACGAGTCATTTCTTTTTGCAGTGATTTTTACTCATGAGTCATTTATTCTCACCTGATTTTTTCATCATTCATGCCCACATGATTTTTAAATGAGTCGTTTATTTTCATTTGACTATTGCTTTTGATTGATATCTGCGTTTTTTTTGTTTTTTTTATATTTGATACACTGATTTTCACATGATTTTTTAATATGAGATTTATTTGTTTGCATGTGTGATTGGTACAATTCATTCATTTCTGTTTACACTTGAGGAGTTTTAACTTATATATATATATATATATATATATATATATATATATATATATATATATATATATATATATTTTTAAATATATATTTATTTCCACATGTGATTTTTATTTGATATTCCTATATTCTCACAAGTGATGTTACAGTTGATTCATCTCTGAGGTTTTATTTTGACATGCTTTTTTCACACACAATTCTTCTTTTTTGAATATGATGAAATTTCTTTTTACACGTACTTTTTTTATTTTTATGGATGACTTGTTTATTACATATTACTTACACAAAGTCGTATGTTAAAATGAGTTCAAAAGAACAAATGAAACATGGATTTTAAGAGTTTAGGCACTATTCTGGCATTGAAATTTGAACAACTTTCAATATACTGTTTTGGATTTTGGATACATATTGATAAATACTGTATGCTGAATACTGATGCTTTTTAAATGAAAAGCCACACACTGCAGTGGAGCTGTTTTTATCTTTTATTATGCCCCAACTAAATTAGGAATACACCTGGACTATAGCACTACTGCAACGGTTGAAGTTGCAATTGACAGAAATAAAACCCAATATGCCATTTAGTGTGTGTGTGTGTGTGTGTGTGTGTGTGTGTGTGTGTGTGTGTGTGTGTGTGTGTGTGTGTATGTGTGTGTGTGTGTGTGTGTGTGTGTGTGTGTGTGTGTGTGTGTGTGTGTGTGTGTGTGTGTGTGTGTGTGTGTGTGTGTGTTTTCTCTGCAGTGATTAGAAGGTGGTTTTATTGGCATTAAATGATATACCATTGCACCCCAGAGACTGCAGGATCCTCACACAAGCCTAATTAGCCCACGCTTACTGCAGCAGGCAGAAAAGAGAGAGAGAGAGAGAGAGAGAGAGAGAGAGAGAGAGAGAGAGAGAGAGAGAGAGAGAGAGAGCGAGAGAGCGAGAGAGAGAGATATTGATGATGATGATGATGATTTCTACATTTCTCCGAAGCAACACTAGTCTGACGAGTCTATGCTGTATTAAACTCGAGACATTGTGTGTATGCTGTAAGTATGTTCATCTCTGCGAGGAAAAAAAGTTATTTATAAAACAAACTATAATATATATTGGTTTTAAGAATTGTAATGGGAACTGTGTTTTTAATGGAAACTGTAATGTTACCTTTGGCTTAATACCCCTGTGGGCGACATAGTGGTTTAAGGACCAACTGAACACATTTGACAACTTGTAGATCATACAGCACCTTTAGGGACCATCAACATCATTAAAGCAGCCACATTCAAAAATGTTTTTCCAATACAGTGCAACCTTGATTCTCGCGGAAGTTACGTTTTATGACCCCTCATGAGTAACAAAAAATCGCAAGGTTTTGACTCTCCTTTTGATGGTTCCTTTCTCAAGGGGAATTGTATATGTGCTGTAGTGTAAACTCAAGATAAATTGTAAATTACTTGTCATAAATGTTTTATTTACTACTTTAAATGAATAATACACTAATAAAATAGTATTTTGAACATTCTTATGTAATTTATTAGTACAAACTCTTTTTTAAAATGTAACTCCAAACTTTTGAGCCACTCGCGATCAGATTTTTTACGAGTTACTCTTAGTCCGGTTCCAAATGATAAGTCACGAACTTTTAAAGTCACGAGTGTCAAGGTATCGAGGTTCCACTGTAATGATTTAACGATGTACCCAAGCCAGTGGACAGAAAATTAATCACAAGTCAAATAGTTTTACTTAACTACATTTTGTAAAATCAGTCGTTCCTTTTTATTTACAAATTTTAAACTTGGTTTGATTGCCTCTGAGTGGTATCTATTTATTACTAACATACAGTTAAGCATCAGTTTAATAGCAAGCAGAACATTGTGTGTCCTGACTCGAACTCACCACAACAGCCGTTATTTGCGTGATTTCTTTTTTAAATAGTTGAAAAGAAGGTGTTGGGCTCATGATCATTTTAATATATATCAATCAGTGTTTGATTCATTTATATCATTGAATTAATAGATTTATGTGCTAAGAGTAACATTAGAGTCTTTTTACATAAACTGAGTTGATTAAGAATCTTGTGAAAAGAATGAAAATACTGTAGGACATTATAGCCATAATAAATCATAGTACTTCGGATACTTACAGTAAGTAATTTTGAAGGCAAATACTTTTGTATTTTAACTCAAGTGAAAGTTTAAAGGCTGCACTTTGACTTTTTCGGGAGTCATATTTTACCTGCTGTATCTTTTACTAAACTACATGGCTCGTGTTATTTGTCCACTGACACGAACACACTACTTAAAACTGTAAAGGTGTTGTGATGGTATTTGTAGTGGAGTTTGTTTTTGTTTAGTTTTTTGGTCTTCGCATACAAGAAACAATCCCTTGTATTTAGGGTTCAGTGCAAACCTTTGGATGCCCACTTGCGAAAAAGGCTTTGTGATACCAATCCAAGGTTAAAAACTGCTTTGCTGAATCTTGTCTCAATTGTACACCGATTTGGAAAAAAGTGTCACCTAAAAGAACTGATGTAAATGCATTAATGGAATGGAAGCATTTAAAATGTTAACCCTTTATTGCACTGTTTATCTACGAAACCGCATTCTGCCAAAATCCCATTAAACTCAAACAGCCAAAATATTACAGCAATCGAGTCCGCCGGCATTTATCTTTATTAGCTCGGCGGAACGCCTGCCCCGTGTTTGCACGCGATAGTTAATACAATGTTACGAGACTAATTAAACGAAAAAGCGTTATGGTGAAATGTTTGTGATGTGTTTAATAGTTTGTGCTAATTTGTTAGTTGGGGTTGTGTTTATGGTATTCTCATGACATCACAAGAGGAAGTTGCTAAGGCAACAATCTCAAATATAAGGGGTGACTGTCAGGGTTTGATGCTAACACCTGAAAAAACAAGAGCTTTTTTTCTCTCTATACTATTTTCCAACGATTTTCATTATCACATCATTGAGAAATCCAATATTGAACTCATTTACATGTAATGGTATAATGCCTAAAATGAGATTCAAAGCTATAAGGCTTAACCATAATGGTTTCATTACGGTAACACCTATCCAGAAAAGCCATAGAATTAGTTTTATCACACACACACACACACACACACACACACACACACACACACACACACACACACACACACACAATCCTCACTAATGTCCTAAAATAGCACAGTGCTGTATAATCAAATTATACACTAGGTTTACTGGTCGGCGCTATCTCGGGTTTTGTGTCTTGTCTTGTGTTGTCTTGTGTCTGTCTGTACTGTTTTTTGTCTGCACTGTTTGCACTAGGTTGTACTCGATGCACTTTATGTAGCTTGTGTTGTGTAGTAGCTCTATGTTGTTGTTTAGTGTAGTACCAGGGTTCTGGAGGAACGTTGTCTCGTTTTTACTTAAATGACAATACAAGCCTCTTGACTTGACTTGAAAATACTCTATATGGAGCAAAAGTATTGGGACACCTGACTTTTCTATCCAAATTCTGTTCCTATACTATTTCCACAAAGTTAAAGAGACACAATTGTATTGGAAGCCTTTGGATGCAGTACCACTTGAACTAGGAGACCCAAACCCGTTCCAGCATGACAAACCCCCTAAGCAACTCCATTAAGATATGGTTTCCATTAGTTGGAGTGGAAGATTTTGAGTAGGCTGCTATAGAGATCTGACCTCAACCGTATTGAACACCTTTGGGATGAATTAAAATCTTAACTGCATTCCTCACACTGAATCAGTAGCTGACTTAATAACATTCTAGTGGCTAAATGAGGACAAATCTGCACAAGCACACTCCAAGATCTAGTTAAACATCTTCGTGGAAAAGTGGAGACAGCATACAGGGACTGCATATGGAATGGGATGTTCAGAAATGACACATAAATCTTATGGACAGGAGCCTACAAACTTATATACATGTAGCGTACATTGTTTGCTACCTGCAATAATGAAGAAATGGATCTAAAACCTGGCCCCGATGTCAGTTTCATAATTTTAACCTAAAAGATTGCAAACATTTGCACCATACACATTGGAGCGTATTTACAAAATGAGAACCATGATTTAACTTTGAGATTGACAGAGCAAGTCTAAGCTAGGCAAGCCTTTAACTAGATTTGTGCATTGTTTGTGTGTCCATACCCTGCCCACATGCTATACCATTAGTCCTGGGGAACATTAGTTGCTAGATGGACTGGCAGTCTAATGGACTCGATGGAGATTTCTGGTGTCAAAGCAAATCTACAGCGCACGGCCCCACATCATTAGAACCCAGCTGTGTTTCTTAAACAGCCTGTCATGCTGGAACATTCACTGATGAGAGTATAATGGGGAAAGCGTGTATGCATGAATTTCGCCCCGAACGCTGGCTCTCCTACACGTGACAAGATAAAAATGGATTTTATTTTCTGCGGTGAGGTGCAGATCATTCCTCTGCCAGTCTCAAGGATTTAGCGACAATTAATAGAAATGTTGGTAGCTGGAATTGCAGAAAACTCGAATGAGACTGTTTTTTTTTTTTATGCAGACATGCTGGATTTTCCATCCTCAACCATCGATTTATTTAATGGTCCCTGATTACTTTTGTAAACAGGGAACAAAATAAACTGTTTCTACTTCCCTGTGCATTATTGTTTGCTTCATCATTTTATCCCAACAATGTACTAAAGTCTATAGACCATCATTTAGACATTTTGCAGCACAAACCCAACTTCCCCTGAGATTGGCAATGAAATGTGTACCGGAGAGTCTATAATTTTCATCATCATTGCGCAATGCAATATCTCAGCAAAACAAATGATCAGATATCTCAGTGTAGTATCATGCTGTTCATTTATTTACCTCATACTGTTATTTTCCCCTGACACAGCAATACTAGACCCTCAGAGAAACCAGGCATCTCGGGGTGCCTATGACAGATTCACACATTGTGTTTTAATAGGATGAATAATCAATGCTGATTGGACAACACATGATGTTAAGGCCTTACAAGCTGTGAAGGATGAATGGTGAGTATATGTGAGTGGGTTTTCCATGGAAAAAAAAAGTTTATTGGCCAGTGTGTTGGTTTGTCCCTCTGAGGTGTCTCCAAGGGGAAAAACCTCGTAGCCAAGTGCCTTTCACTGAAACAGAAATGAACATCTAAGAATCAATTTGTGCCTGCATTTTAAAGAATTGTAAGCATTGTAAATAAACTATAACTTAACCTTAATGCTCTGTTTGATTATTTGCAAAGATTTTTATATGTTGTTGTAATACATTAAGCTAAATGCTAACATTTCATGTCTTTCTTCTTCTGCCTTCTAATATCGAATGACAGTAATTGACTCATTCTTTTGATGCTCGTATTTTGGTTGAGATGTTTTATTATTAGGCTTAGATTGTATAAAGTGTCGGCAATACAAATATTAAGAATGAGGTAATAATGTGTTAGAAACACACACTATATAGCCAAACTTATAAAGATCCCTGACCATCACACTCATAATGCCACAAACTTTCTTTTCACTATAATAGGCCTTAACATGACATTGACAATTCCCCTGAGCTTGATGAAAACATAGTGTGCCAAGTTTTGAGGAAAATAATTCGATTGTCCTTTACAGAGCCCTGACCTTAACCTCGATAAACACCTTTGGGATAAACTGAAACACTGACTGCACCAGCAGCAGACTGATCTTACTAAGGCTAAGTCTACTCTTATCTGGATACACATAAAACAGAGTTTTCTGTGTCCAAACTTTCGTTTTCAATAGTTTCCCATAAGTTGCTAATCCACACTGAAATGTGTTACTTCCCTGTACTGTGCACACTAACACATTTTAACCTGTGTCAATTCCGACTAGCATTTATTTGATTTCCGGCTCTTTAAAACATTGCAATTCTGAATCGGCAGTTTTACAAGTATATCCACTTTGGAGAGCGTTTTCGATAATTCGTTGAATAAAAATATCAAAAGGCCAAAAGGGAGTGAAAACTTGTGTTTTTAAATGAAAACTTAGTCTGGAAAACTTTGCTTTATGGACACAAAGCCCCTCTTAATACAAAAAATTTGCTCTTTATAACAGCAAAGGTGAGAGTAAATCTGAAACGGTACGGTTACAAAGGGCAAGTACTGTATGTGTGATGGTCAGTGATGGTGTCTATATTGTACATATTCTTTAAAACGCACTGATACACAGTGAAACACCAACACAGTAGTTCATGTGTTTGTTTGTTTTTTCTTGTGTGTGAAAATGTGTCGTACAACCCAATTTTTTTTCAGATGCCATTAACCTGTACATTTAATAGGACATAATTGAGATCTGGGAATCCTACAGAGCTGAGCATACAGAGTTCATTTCTTGTTAGGGAATGTATTGCTAAAGACATTTATCGATTATAGTCACTCGTTTAAGCGGGGAGGTCAAATTAATTCGCACAAAGCTGTGCTGGTAATGAGGTTTCAATCTTCTTTCCGAGACTTTGACTGGGGTGTAGTTATGTATATTCAATACTTTTTTTGTTTTTTTGCCTTGCCACACTGTGGCATTCAGTATTCAGGATTAAATCTGCAGCAAATACATTATAGGCTGTTTTCAGTACTGTTGAAATGTTTTGCATTACACACATACTGTAGAATCTCTTAGAACACATAATTGAGATTGTAATTTGGGATATTTATTGAGATGAGAGAGCCAGAGTATGAGAGAGTAATTGGACTTTCCCAGCACGTTCCCGGCATGATGCATTTGTCAAGTCTCCTGTGCTAAATTGTTCTCCTGTCCTGTTTTAAACAAATCGCCAAAGCAAAGCAAGCCCATTTTGCCTGGCAGCCACACACACACACACACACACACACTCACACACACATATACAGTGAGGAAGATAAGTATTTGAACACCCTGCTATTTTGCAAGTTCTCCCACTTAGAAATCATGGAAGGGTCTGAAATTGTCATCGTGGTTGCATGTCCACTGTGCATGTCCACTGTCCAGACATAATCTAAAAAAAAATCCAGAAATCACAATATATGATTTATAAACTATTTATTTGTATGATACAGCTGCAAATAAGTATTTGAACACCTGTCTATCAGCTAGAATTCTGACCTTCAAAGACCTGTTAGTCTTTAAAATGTCCACCTCCACTACATTTATTATCCTAAATTAGATGCACCTGTTTGAGGTCGTTAGCTGCATAAAGACACCTGTCCACCCCATACAATCAGTAAGAATCCAACTACTAACATGGCCAAGACCAAATAGCTGTCCAAAGACACTAGAGACAAAATTGTACACCTCCACAAGGCTGGAAAGGGCTACGGGGAAATTGCCAAGCAGCTTGGTGATAAAAGGTCCACTGTTGGAGCAATCATTAGAAAATGGAAGAAGCTAAACATGACTGTCAATCTCCCTCGGACTGGGGCTCCATGCAAGATCTTAACTCGTGGGTCTCAATAGTCCTAAGGAAGGTGAGAAATCAGCCCAGAACTACACGGGAGGAGCTGGTCAATGACCTGAAAAGAGCTGGGACCACCGTTTCCAAGGTTACTGTTGGTAATACACTAAGACGTCATGATTTGAAATCATGCATGGCACGGACGGTTCCCCTGTTTAAACCAGCACATGTCCAGGCACGTCTTAAGTTTGCCAATGACCATTTGGATGATCCAGAGGAGTCATGGGAGAAAGTCATGTGGTCAGATGAGACCAAAATAGAACTTTTGGGTCACAATTTCACTAAATGTGTTTAGAGGAAGAAGAATGATGAGTACCATCCCAAGAACACCATCCCTACTGTGAAGCATGGGGGTGGTAGCATCATGCTTTGGGGGTGTTTTTCTGCACATGGGACAGGGCGACTGCACTGTATTAAGGAGAGGATGACCGGGGCCATGTATTGCGAGATTTTGGGGAACAACCTCCTTCCCTCAGTTAGAGCATTGAAGATGGGTCGAGGCTGGGTCTTCCAACATGACAATGACCCGAAGCACACAGCCAGGATAACCAAGGAGTGGCTCTGTAAGAAGCATATCAAGGTTCTGGCGTGGCCTAGCCAGTCTCCAGACCTAAACTCAATAGAGAATCTTTGGAGGGAGCTCAAACTCCGTGTTTCTCAGTGACAGGCCAGAAACCTGACTGATCTAGAGAAGATCTGTGTGGTGGAGTGGGCCAAAATCCCTCCTTCAGTGTGTGCAAACCTGGTGAAAAACTACAGGAAACGTTTGACCTCTGTAATTGCAAACAAAGGCTACTGTACCAAATATTAACATTGACTTTCTCAGGTGTTCAAATACTTATTTGCAGCTGTATCATACAAAGAAATAGTTAAAAAATCATATATTGTGATTTCTGGATTTTTTTTTTTTTTAGATTATGTCTCTCACAGTGGACATGCACCTATGATGACAATTTCAGACCCCTCCATGATTTCTAAGTGGGAGAACTTGCAAAATGGCAGGGTGTTCAAATACTTATTTTCCTCACTGTATGTATCTGTATGTGTATATATATACTGTGTGTACTGAAGAATACACAATGTACAGAAGAGATCCTGAACTATGACTAAAATACAACAAAATTAAATTTTCATCTTCTCTAAATATGAAATATATGAGCACTATAACCTTCCCGTGGGCTCACCACCTGCAGGAGGGACCGTAAGGGACGGTGCTGTGTGGATTGGGCAGCAGTCGAAGGCGGGGGCCTTCTTAGACTGCTGCCCCCGCAACCCGAATTACGGATAAGCGGGAGAAAATGAATGAATGAATGAATGAGCACTATAACAAAAGAGAAACCGCTATAGGGGACGAGTATTTCTTTTGCTGGCATGGCTGGTCTTCTTGTTTCGCCTTAGAGGGAAGCGTCAGTGCAAATCAATACAAAGTTATTCTGACTGATAACCTTTATCATTTGATGAAACATTTCTATCCTGAAGCGAATGGACTCTCCAGAATCACTCCACCTCCCCATGCATGTTGTGCAAGGTCTTAGTGGACAGTCTGATAAAGATAAAAATAATGGATATCATATGCCACAGTCATCTGAGCTGTTCAATTAATACCTTTTGGTGTTAGATGTTAGAATTAGCCCAGACTTTTCTCAGATGTTCCACTTATTTGTTGTTTTGAGGTCAAAGCTCTATAGCAGGTCATTTGAGATCTTCTCCTCCAACTCCATTACGCATATCTTAATGAAGTTTGCTTTCTGCACAGTGGCACTGTCATGCTGGAACACGTTTGGGTCTCCTAGTTTAAGTGGGGGTAAATGTTCAAGCCACTGGAGACAACTGTGTGTCTCCACCTTTGTGGGACCAGTTTGGGAAAGAACTTCATATTTGAATATATTCAATATAATTACACAACCAAATATTTTTTGCAGAGTACTAAATGCATTTAGATGTAACCTGAAAATTTTTATATTCTATATTTTCTTTATTTTTATCCATTATATTTTTATTACCCTACATAAATGGAAATAGTTTCTTATTATCTCCTTTTTTCTCCCACATGATTAAGCACACCTCAATTTAAATCCAATTTGTCGAATTTTTTTCCCTGCTAGTCAACTCTCATCTATTTATCCATGGATTTTCTGTGATTGTTTATCCCCAAGACGGTGGCCTTAAAATAAAAAAACATGGCCTGCAGCTGTGTACTTCATTCCATCTGTAAACCTTTAATATACAAGCATGAGCCAGAAGAGGTCTTTCCTTGCCTGTGGCACTGTGCATAGTGTACATACACACACTTACACACAAGCATACACACTAGAAACAAAATCATGGGTTAAAAGAAACAAAATGGCTGGATGGACAGCATTGAACTAGTGTATGCTGGACTATTACACTGCATATCCTATGGAAAATCCTTCATGGTGGTTTTTATAGTGGTATTTGTTTATCAATCGGTAAGCAAACACTTTACAACTAAAATACGTTTATATTTTACATATACTCCAACAAATAGGTGTAGAATTATAAGCTCTGGTAAAGCAGAAAAACTCAGTTATGAACAATTGAATTCATCCCGAGCAAAATCTGATGTTTTTTCCAGACCAACTCACATTAGGGGTGTAACTCAATAGCACCTTCTTTATACACATATTTAAGGCGTTTCAGACAATTTGCCAGTACATCCTACCGGCCTCACAACCGCAGACCACGTGTAACCACACCAGCCCAGGAGGTCCACATCCAGCATCTTCACCTCCAAGATTGTCTGAGACCGGACAGCTGCTGCTGCAACAATCAGTTTGCATTACCAAAGACCAATTTCTGCTCACACTGTCAGAAAGTCTCTCAGGGAAGCTCATCTGCATGCTCGTTGTCCTCATCTGTGTATACGAAAGCGGGATCCAGTTCCTGCCAATATCCAGCAACTTCCAGAGCCATTGAAAAGGAATGGACCAACCTTCCACAGGCCACAATCAATAACCTGATCAACTCTCTCTGCACAAGCAGTGATGGTCCCAATTGTTATTCATTGCTATGGCTTCTGGTCTTCCTCTGTTAGCTATGAGTCCAGAAAGTGCTTGGTTTTATTGAAAAACTTTGCACTTATATTTGCTTTCGGATTTGTGCTCATATCTGACGTAATATATAAATAACATTTTTGCATAATAATTCTGTATGGTTACCCACCGAATAGCCCAAAGGTGGAATCCACTGGTGTGGGTGAAGGTATGCTGTGTGTTAGTCTTAAAACAAATCAAATCTCATTTTATTTGTCACCTACATACAGAGTACGACATGCAGTGAAATGCTCTGTCCAGCATTTCAGCATAAACAGGAATAGAATTAAGAATAAAAATAAAACAGAAAAAAAGGTAGATGAATAAAAAGTATAAACTATATAAAATATATGAAAATATATGTATATACATGAACGAGCAATTTGTACTTTCAAATTGTACTTCCACTTGCCATAAAGTGATTTAGTGATTGTCCTTAAAGTGTTCATGTGCAGTATGGTGTGATATAAAGTGGCACTTTGCTGTTCAAGTCCACAGTTGAAGTGACAGTCCAGAGTTAAGAGAACTTAACAGAGTTAAGTCCAGAGTCTTTCTCACGCTGCTGTAAAAAATTACTAAAATGGATTGCAATTTGTTACATGATCCAATTTTTAACCTCTAGTCTGAATCCAATTTATAATAAAGATTTACCCTGAATATATCTCATTCAAGCTGATCACCTTATTGGTTTTATTTCTTCCTTAATTTTAATAGATTATTCGAAACATTCCATCTTTTCAATTAATCATTCATTATGGACCGGAGTTGCTTAGAGCCTTGTGCTTGGCTAATGATACCTGCTCACGGAGGCACATTGGCCAGTCCGGATATTAGTCAGAGGATATAACGGTAAACTAATATTCTTTAAGTAAGCCGCTCAATGTTTGCTCATTCATAAAGAATAATTGATTAAGTCACTTGATCATAACTTGCTAAGTCAGTGATAGCCACTACACATGCTCACAGGCACAAACTCGCCAGTCTGTATCTTAGTCGGAGGATATAACGGTACACTAATATTCTTTAAGTAGGCCACTCAATGCTGCTCGTGCATAAACAATAATGTTTTTAGCCACTTAGTTATAACTTGCTAAGTCAGTGTTAGTCAGAAATCAGAATGTCCCAGACGTTGTGCTCTATGCTCCATCCGTTGATGAGCCTTCAGTTTGTACTATCCTGGTCATAGATTTGCGGTAACACCAGACTACATAATCAACTCGATATAAATGATTTCAAAAATTTTTAGAGATAATCAAGAATTTTACATGTATTAGCCAGGCAATAAAAAAGAAACAAATGTAAAATCTAAAAACAAATTAAAGTTAAAGAAAGTTACACAACATGATTAGCATAAAACCAAATAGTTTAGCAATGCAGTTTACACAAGAATTGTTAAAGAGTCACTGTACCTGGCAATAGAGACACACTGAGACTGTGTGGGAAGTTCTGACTACAGAATGCTTCCCTGAGTGTTTCGCCAAATCTCCTTAAATACCCAAACCATCATAAACACTCATAAATTCGAAGTAATAAAAGCTTTGCCTTTCTTGGGACAGGAGGTGACCTAAAAACCAAATGTCACCTGGTGCAAAACCAACACCTGGTAAGGATCTTCTCAGGGGCAACCCTTACGTCAAGAAGACAGAATTCCCAAACCTGAGATCTTTTTTTTAGGTTTATTCTACTGATATGGGACTGAGATCACATTTCCAATTACACTGAGACCTTTAAAATTAAACCAAACATGTAAAGGTAAAATGCATACATTCCTAAAATGTAATTGTTACAGTATGCAAGTATAATAGCTTGAATTCTGGAAACTTCTAAGTCACCTTTCCATGACCCGGCCATATCCCCAGAAGGGAAAGAGGGGACTCAAGGATGGGTGAAAGGGCAGTTGAACAAAAGGCTTTCTCTCCTTAGATTAAAGAGATCCTCTTCTCAGATTAGAAAGTTTATTGTTTTGTCTGGCCTCATGAAGTTGCATGGCAGTTCTCAGGGTCTGACCTCATGAAGAGATCTGACTATCATTACAATTCCAAGTTTCACTCTAAGGGTAGTTCACCTACTCTGGAATTATGTTTTGCATCTATATGGAACACAGCCAGGGAAACAGCATAAATGTGTATAAGCAGCTTATTTTCTTACACCAAGTCATATGCGTGCATAAAAAGTGGATTTGTCTGAGACTTTTGCACTTCTTCTAGATCTCTATCAGGTCACCCGTGTCATAGCTCCGTTGTCAGTGTAAAATATTTTTACCTGCTGAGCCTGTTTTGTGCTCAAGGTGAGATTTACAGTCCACCAGGGGTAAAACAAATCCCAGTGTCATTTAGTCATAAAGAGTAAAACCTGCTGCTTTCCATGGATTTTAATTCCAAAAGTCCAAAAGATTGGTTTCTTGCTTATTAGTCAAGTGGAAATCTATAACCTACTGTATTCCTTTAAGCAAAATAGCACAGAGCTTTCAAATTTAACCTATATGATGTGATTGTTATTGAAGATGGTAGGTTATGGCACAACAGGACACAAACCCATTGGAATGCATTCACATTAAACTCGTGTTAATATCGTGTTATGAAGAGGCTGTGAAGGGCTGAGATTAACATTCCTACTTTTCTTGTGATGTGATTTCGTTAAAACAGCATCTTTTTCACTTGTTCATACTGTTCATACTGTATTATTACAAATTAATTATGAGATTAATTACTGGCTACTTAATTCTGTTCGCTCTATTCAGGGGCATTTCTTAATTCTTTTTTGATTGTCATCAAAACATTATCCAACAACTAAATTACAACAGGCAATCACAAGCAAAAGGGTCAACCCAAAGATGATGTAAAAGCACATGACAAAGTTCATCGATACTAGAAATGTGCATCTTCATAACTGAGGCCGATGCGATGCGCATCTCGATGCATAGCCAACAATACGATACCCTAAAAATGCATATGAAGCTGCTACCGTTGAAAAACGATTCACCCCTATAACGATGAGATGCATTACGATTCACCGCATTACGATGCAGTGCAATCCGATTTGATTCAACAGGATATGATACAGAAAAATAAGGATGCTATGCAATTCATTATGGTACAGATAGCTCACTTTTATTTCTTTGAGTCAGACAGACAGCAAATCATAAATTCAATCATCATAAAGTGTTTTCTGACTTCTAATGTATTTTTACAAACAGGTCAAAAGAACAAAAATGTAAAAAGATTAAATAAAACCAGATGTTTTTTTTCTGTTTCTGTGTCCAGAAACATGCAGCTCTACCTCTGCCATGTTAATCTATATTCTATGTGACTCTCAGAACACGTCTCTGTCTCTGTAGTGCTGTGATACGTCATATTCACGTAGCAGCAGCGATGCTGAGAAAACACACTTGAGAAACAGTTTAGAGAGGAAAAATCAATCTATATATAAAATATTGGGCACAAATTATTGGTCACTTTCTAAATAATAAAAGTATAGTGCATATACTTATAATTATATCTAAATAGTTTTTTACAGATGCAAATATGTTTCAATGATGCATCACAATAGAAAATGGCAACTTTAATCCCGATGCACACTTTTATAAACTGATGCAAATCTGTAAAATCTTACCATTCCTTATAGAGACAGTAAAGCCATGAGGATTAGTAACCCTGAGAACTTACTCAGTACAGAATGGTTGTCAAAACATCGCAAATTTCGCAAAGAGAAGTCTATAGAGTGTGTATTTTTCTTGGAGCGGGAAATTATGAATACTAATTAAAGTAAACCAGAAGTAAGAAACAAAAAAAATACTTTCCAAGGAGCAATGGTATGATATAAAATGAATAATTAACTCATAATCCAGTAATTAAAGAAACAAAATAATAAAAAAATTAGTAGAAAAAAAAACAAAGAAACTTACACTGTTGCATTAAGTTGAAAAGTTCTGTTCTTTTTATGACTCTGAATGAACACACATATGAGTGCACAGGGCATAGTGCAGCAGAACTGGCTTCCAGTGTTCATTCAAAAAAAAAAAAAAATAATAAAAAATGTAATGTCCAGCACCCATGACAACACTTTAGAAGTACAAACATGTCAATAAGCATTTCTTCAGTGTCTAATTTATCTGAGGTAATTTGCAGTTAATGTTGAACATAGCCTCTTTACCCATAGGGAGGCGATGTTTTGCCAGCTTGTGTGCTTCAGTGGGCCTATTAGAGAGTAAATATTATAATTCAGTTCATTGCAGGCTGTAATTACCATCATTATATCAGTAATGTGGAAAATGTGATTGAGGGGTAGCAGTGGAGCGCTCATTTGTGCAATGACGTGTTTGCATAATTAAAGGCAAACATTTTTATACAGAATGCGTGCTTATTGAAAGCTCTCCAGCAAATGCCATTTTTGACCTTATAAGTGATGCGAGGTGCTATTAGACGGACAGATTAATAATAGGACAAGGTCTACGCAGCCGAAAGCAGACGAATGCAATTTGCTTGGCGGAAATTAAGTTAAATAGCTACAGCCTATGTTTGATTCGAGTCTATTCGTGTGAGGTGCTTTTGACAAGTGTTTGAGGTCTGTTTGATGTATAGAAGCTGTGAAGGCTGTTTCAGTGCATTTTGTCTACACGCTTAAAGGCTCTCCAAAGAGTTTGCAACATAACTATCTTTTTAAAAGACCAAATAAACTGCCATTCAACTCAACTAGCTTGTGCTAAATTAATTCCTAGCATTAATTACTGTTCGGTATAGGAAATATTTTCCTAACGGCAAAGCATTTATTTTGTAGCTATATCATTAAATTTAATGTTTTCTAAAAAAAGATGGTGCTTTGATGAACAGAACTGGAGCATGCTGGGGTTGTGTGGAATTACTGATTTGTTTGAAGTGTGTAGCATGATGGCAGTTAACTGCAATTCCAGCTTAGTCAGCACTGAATCAGGCCTTCTTTCACAGCATGATGTCTGTAGAAGAGCTTCATACCAGGCTACTTAGCCATGCTGCAACATTTATAGTGGTAAAATATTAACAATTATTTACTCTATAGTAGAGGAAACTGTTAACTGTTAGTAAGCAGACGAAAAATAAATATGCCTGACGGTCAGATTTCATAGCGGCTAAATTCTGGCACACAGGGGGGAAAAAATAAATTTTTGGCCTAAAGTGATATTTTTCTGCTTATAACATATTCAGACCAAAAAAAACTTAAAACATATTTCACCAAAACAATTTATTTGCATATTGTTTTTTTTATTTTACATTTTTTTGAATAAATGCCTACATTGTGTAAGGATAAGTCACTTCGCCCATAGATGCCTAAAGATAACTTATACCTTGTATTTGATTTCCTCATACAGTAAATGTCATGATTTGATCAAACTGTTGAATACCTGCCTATTCAAATATATAATTTTTTCTAAAGTAACAGTTCATTGTCATAAACCTGTATGACAGATTTTTTTTAAAGGAAACTGAATAATCGTTCATATTGTTTTTCTGTAAGCAAAAATTTATTTGACATTTATTTATTTGAAATTTTTCGACATTTTCCAACATGACGGAGTCTTCAGGAAAGAGGATTGATTGATTGTTTACAAATTAGCTGAATTTGCAATAAAAGCTGGTCAAAGGGCTATACGAATAAAATTTAAATGAGTGAAATTGGTTCATGTACATATCACAATAGTGTAACCATGCATACTTAACTACAAAGGGTTGAAAGCACAATGTGTTGTTCACTAATTTGTCAATCATTAAATTAATCAGTTCAATGATTCATAGTTTCATTATTAAAAAAATAATGCACGTGAGCACGTGGTGCATCATCATCATCATCTATTTTCATATAATCTCTTAAAATTCCTGTTTATTTAAATTTTATTTAAATATATTTGACTGATATATATCTGATTCTACACAGAAAAAGAAATGATTTAGTAATTATAACAAAAACAAAACTGTAATTTCTTTTTCACAAATTAGGCAAATTATTAGTTTTTCCTAAATGGGTTCCCTGGTGGTCTAGTGGTTCGGATACAGCGCTCTCACCGCTGCGGCCCGGGTTCGATCCCCGGTCAGGGAACCAAACCCCAGCTATTAGGGTTGCACAAGACTTAGTGCCGGTCCCAAGCCCGGATAAATGTGGAGGGTTGCGTTAGGAAGGGCATCCAGCGTAAAAACGTGCCAAATCAGACATGCGGATGGTCCGCTGTGGCGACCCCTAATGAAGGAAGCCGAAAGAATGATTAATATCTCCTAAATGATTTAATTTGTGCTATAAGTGAATGCATGTAAAAATGTGGCTAAAACCAAACATGTATTTTACTTGCAGCACTGCAAAAAACAAAAGTAATATTCTCCTGAACTGATGAATAAAAAAGTCTTGATTTTTTTTTTACTTGATTTGCATCAGCATGTAGACTACTTCAATTTGATTTAATTTAGAGTGTTATGGATGGGTTGTTTTTCGTATTTGTTTCGTGTTGGACTTAAAGCTATTATGAAATGCTTTGAAAGATTAAATGTTTCTGTAACGTTTCTCTACTGATTAGCAAGCTTATATATTCAGCGTTACTTGGATGAGGATGGGTTCCCTTTCAGGACCCAGACCGGGGTATTTTCCTAAGGTCCCCTCGGTTTCCCCATGACCCGTCATAATGCAGGCATTCTATCCTCTTCTTTTTCAGGCCCCTGACCAGGAGAATCTTAACTGGCTGTGTGCAGTGCGAGCGCTAGACTCCCTGGGCTCCCTGCGAGCATTGGACACATACATGCTGTGGAGAAAGTCGGCACCTTCCCGCACCTTGCGGGGTCAGAGCTCACTTATTCGGGGTGTGGCAGCCTCTGAGTCCTGGTCCTCTGGAGCTTCTCTCCAAGTCATTTGTAACACTCGTTCTCAAAGCGTTTTTGATGCAGCTCAAGTTCCTGAAAGGGAACATCTCTAGGTTATGTACAGTACAGTATGTAACCCTGGTTCACTGAGGGAACCAGACGCTGCATCTCCAGGCCACAATTCCTGCATCCCTGCAGCGTTTCCTTCCAGTACAGACGCTAGAGTTTGCTCCACAACATGTCCGTTTATAGCTTCCTGGTTGTGACGTCACCCCGCCGGTGACCTCGCACCTTTCCGTTGGACAGATTTCACACGTGATTCAGAGCGTTGTTGACGCAGTGTCTCAGGGTCCTCAGGGAATCAGGGTTACATATGTAAACTAGAAACGTTCCATTTTGAGTCTGGTTCCTTTCAATTTTTTTTTCTCATATCATCTCCGTGAGTTTTTCCTTGCCACTGTACCTCACCACCATACTTCCAGTCCAAAGTACTAATCACAGATCTACCACTGAGTGCAAATCTTAGCAGCAGCAAGCTAACACTGTTAAGCTGTTGAGCAAGGCCTTTTACCTTCAACTGCTCAGAAAATGAGAGAATCGGCAACTGTTAAATGCCATAAATCTAAATATCAAAGCAAACATACACAGGTCATGTTATATTTAGGCCAAAATAATATCTAAACACACATACATATGCACACAAAACAGATAAACAGAACACAAATCAGCCAAAAGTAACAGCTATTTAGCATTTTCTTAAAACTAGTTGAGAGAGTTTTCATTAGCAAAAATAAATAAATCTTGTGAAAGAATCAGCCTGCGCCATCCATTCAGTTTTGTTGTTTTTTGCATTCACGCAAACAATAAAGAAATAAAAAAGAGCTTATGTCTTCATTGTAATTTTTTTTTTTAGATTTTAGGGGCTTCAACTACAAGAAATATGTAGCTACAAAATACAAAAAGATTAAATTTTACTAATTATATTTCATCCCTGAAAGATTCTCTCATGGGAGTGTAAGAGTTGGTGTGAGAATGCAGGCCAGTAGCCCTAAGTGTCCTCTGAGAGTTGAGTTAAATAAAAAAAGTTCCACTTCGTCTGCTTCTTGCTCTTCTACTCTAGTAATGCAGGGAATAGGACAAGGAGTAAACCTCATCCATAATTCATTCCTTCACACACAATTATGCCACTGTAGTAATGTAATGAAATATGAATTGCTGAGGCATTCATCGTAATGGTGGTTTAATAATTCAGGCATATAGAATCGAAAAGTGTTTTCCTTCTGTGCTGAAAGCTGCTTGTGGCACACGGGCCAACTTATTCAATTCAATAGGTTCCTTTACTGACTGTGTAGAGGTTTCATAGCTTAGTGCAATTATATCATCTCAAACGTAACCTCTTTTGTTATATCTGAAAATCTCCATCTTGGGCGAGGTGTGAGTTTGTGAAAAACCCTAGATCTGTTCAATTCAATTTTACAAAGCAGCTTTGCAGAAATCCAGATGTTGACTCAGATCCCTGATGAGCCAGAGGAAAGTGTGGCAAGGAAAATCCTTGTAATAAGAAATAAAAAAAACCACAATCCTAAATACTACACTACACTACACTACACTACACTACACTATACTATACTATACTTTACTATACTATACTATACTGTACTGTACTATACTATACTATACTGTACTATGCTATACTATACTATACTATTTTGTCAAAATGTGCTATGTTTGTTTAAAGTACGTTCTGATCCTTATGAGTGCTTGGGTTGGGTGCAAATCTGGCAGGGATTGAAAGCAAGGCTCATGGCAGCGGCTGATGCTTGCTGATCGTGCCTGAGTTTCTAGCTGGAAACTTGGCAAGGCTGTCAGCAGCTTGGCTACACTTGAGCGGATGGCTTAGATTCAAAGGCACGTAAGCTCCGTTCAAAGTAGTGTGTTGAAATGGCCGATAAAAGGTCCAGCACGAGAGCAAGTGGTTTGCGTTTATAAGCTCGGAAGTTTCGTGCACACAAATAGAGATTTAAAAAACACAGCAATACCATTTGGGGTTTTTATGAACGAGCTAGGATTCCGTGTTTCACAGATGCTGGTGCATCTTTGTACGAACTTTGTGTTCGTTCATTTTTTATTTGATTAATATTGTGGTTGTAATTGAATTTCTCTCTGGTTTATTATTTCCTCCTGGTATCAAGGACACACACCGTGCTTATCCTGAGTCTCTTTTCCAAATTCACACTGTACTGTGAAACTTATTTTCAAGCGTAAACTTAAGCAGTAATTCCATCTCATTGTTGATGCACACAAACACTATTTTGAAAAAAAAATTTATGGACACCTGTCCAGAAGATTTGTATGTGCTTTTGGAACCTTAAATCCCACATTTAGTTGCGACCTGCTACTACAATAACCTTCACTCTTCTGGGAAGATGTTCCCCTAGATTTATGCTCGTTCAACCACAAAGCTATTAGTAAAGTCAGGTATTTATATAGCCTTAGGAGGCCTGAGGTGCACGTACAGGTACCATTCCAGATCATTCCAAAGGTTCATTAGGTTTAAGGCCAGAGCTGTCATTGCTAAAACAAATTTGGGACTTTTGGTTCATTTGAAGGGAACATAATTCTATTGCATGCAAAGGCATCCTATACAATTGTGCGATTCAGTTTGAGGAGGAATTGCGGCACTTAAACAAAGTAAAAATATTCCCACACTGTTCACCATCTCCAAACACAAACATAAAAGCTTATAACATGTGTCACTACTGTTTTTTTGTGGACTGATCAACACTTTGTTTGAACTGGAATTTTTGGATAAATTCATTTAGAAAAACTGTATGCATGTGTTCAAGAATAGAAGAATAAGTAGACTAACATAAAGAGGCACAGAGAAAATTAATGCAAAGGCAATGAAAAGCAAAGATGTCAGAAATTTGAATGTCAAGGCAAGCAGAAGAATAGACCAAAGAGTGGCAATATAAGTCAAGGAAACTGAAAACAACATCCACACTTGTACCAGATAAACAATCTGTGCTGTCATCTCTGATGCACATAACAGAGGACAGTGAGCATAAGCGCATGAGTCAGTAGAAAATGTCAGGCCCATCTAATCACGCGTTGAAGACGGAGTAGGTGCTGTATTGGGGAGAGAGGTGAAGGCAATGATGTTAGCAGAGGCTGAGTTGTTCTGTCAATTTGAGTTAGCTCCATGGTGCTATCCTTCCAGTGCATTGGGTGGAAGAGGATAATTGGATTGCAATGGCAACTGGCATTACTGTTTTGCCAGGAATAGCAGAGAACATTCCCTAATAGTGGATTAATTTGCACAATAGATTGTGCAAAGGAGTCTTTATCTTTGACTCTTTTCATCTATTTAAATAAACTTACAATCTTTTTTTTTTACTTCTGTATTTAAAAACTTATAAAAATTATATCATGTGACAGCTATCTGTTTTTATACCTTAAACATTCTTTACTGTAGTTGTTCTCCAAAAATCCTTAGAGAGTTGGAGTGTCATGTAAGTTGGTAGTAAGCCCAGCCTTTTATGGAAATGGTAGCTGTGTATTTAAAAATGGTGAATTTCTAAGGTTGTGGTTCAAATCCCAGCACTGCCAAGTTGCCACTGTTAGGCTCTTGACAATATGCATGCTGTTTACATGTATGTATGAGGTCATTTGAGAAGATGTTTTGTACATGGGTGTTCACTTAATACCATAAATGCAACCAGACTGAAGAACCCTTAAATGTGATATACAGGTAGACCCCAACTTATGACGTAGATAGGGACTGAAAACCCGGTCTTAAGTCCATCAGGACTCTATGATGCGTTCCAAAGCAGACATAAAGAGGCACTGTGAACACATTTTTTGCATAGTACATATAAAGTAAATAAAAAATTAGATATACATTCTTTTTTATCCTTCTCTGCTGGCCTAAACATCATCAGAAGCATTGACCTACATTTTCACCCTCCATATGTGATATGCCTCTCTCTCTGTAATTCCACACGTTGATATATTGCATTTTTGTATTGTATTGATGGTTTCTATAATTGTGATGTGATAGTGGTGGTATTAAGAGGTGGATTAAGTTGGGTAAGTCCCCACTAAAGGCCCAGGATCCAAATGCACGGCCCGCCACTGCTGTATATACAAAATATACTATTCAACATAAAATTGTCAACAGTAGTATTAAAATTGTCAATAGTAGTAGTAGTAACTAAAATACAGACGTATATTTGGAAATTTGGACAAAAGAATTATTTTGCAATTGATGATAATGTCCAGCATGAATTTCATAATTCCCTATATAATAACCCTAACCCTATAAAAAACTATGAAGGTTAGGTTCTAATTTTAGGTTTTAAGTAGGTAGGTTGAATTTATTATAAATCAAGCTTTTTACAGTACCCTTGGTCTGAATATGTTTGAATGTGGATACCTAGTGAGTTTAATGGCAACTTCTAGCAACACAACTTTCGGAAAATCAACAGTAATGTAATGAAATGTAATGAAATATGAACTGCTGAGGCATTAGTTGTAAAGGTGGTTTAATAATTCAGTCATATAGAATAAAAAATGTTCTTCTTCTTTGCTGAAAGCCTCTAATGGCACATGAAATATTAAATTGGATAGATTCCTTTACCAACTGTGGACAGGTTTTATAAGGCTTAGAAAGAGGACATTTGTTCAAGACTAAAGTCCTGCAGGTAATCTTCTCAATGGACATTTTTGGCAGAAATATATGTACGAATTTAGTTCACTTTTAGTTACACTTGATAGTTGTAGCTCTTGCAATAGTGGTATAATCAAATTGTCAAATTTGGTAAAACAAAATACAAAATTGTTTCTGTCTTTCATGTACTGTATACTTGCTCTTTTTCACAATAAATTTTGGGGTTCTTTACTGGTTAAATGTAATTTAGTCCCAAAATATAAAAAGAAAACATAACCAAATAGAGCATATATTGTACATCATAGAAATTCACATAATACAATCTACAAATTAGCTTAATTCTAGTGATAAGCATGAGCCAAAACCTCCCTGGCCTGCTTGCCTGTCTCATGCTGTTCAAGACCTTGTTTAATCAACCTGCAGTCAGATGCACCATCTAAACTAGCCTTCACAATCTACTGAAGTCATCTGCATCTTTCACTCAATGCGTTGGTGGAATGTTTAATTTTACAGTACAGATTAGGACTTAAAAGTTAAGAGTTTTCAACTTTCAAAAAGAAAATGGTTAAAACTTCAAAATGCATTGTGGTGCTTGTAGTTGAACACACCTATTCACACACTTATTTTAACTTATTTAGCCAGAGAGACTGTAATTGCTGCTTGATGCTGGGATTAAACCAATAGGACATTGTGATATAAAAAGTCATAAATTTTGATAGACAAAAAAAAGCAATAAAACAAAAGTGATATGGGATATCATATGCAATATAATATATGAAAAACTATGAGTTCAGGTGCTGGGCTAGTGATCAGAAGATTGGGGTTCAAACCAAAACTGTACATTCATTTGATGATTAAGTTTTGAAAGGAAGCCATATTGGTTCATTAGGTACAGTGACTGCTTATTCAGGGGTGGACTGGTAGCTCAGTGGTTAAGGTGT
Organism: Silurus aristotelis; assembly: GCF_946808225.1. Lineage (NCBI taxonomy): Eukaryota > Metazoa > Chordata > Actinopteri > Siluriformes > Siluridae > Silurus > Silurus aristotelis. Next base: position 5,923,865 of record NC_139597.1, on the reverse strand, counting down.
TGGGCTGTTTTTTAAAAGATCTGGGTTCAATCCCCGGTCTTGCCAGCCTGAGCCTCTTAATTGCTTTATTTTCATTTGTCTATTGAATACTAATAGTTTGTCTACTTTGAGACATTAAACTGTACATTAATTTGATAATTAAGTTTTGAAAGGAAGCCATATTGGGTCATTAGGTCCATTGACTGTTTATTCAGGGGTAGACAGGTAGCTAAGTGGTTAAGGTATTGGGCTAATGATCGGGGTTCAAGCGCCGGTCTCGCCAGCCTGATCCTATTAGTCGATTTGTTTTTATTTGTCTATTGAATACTAATATTTTGTCTACTTTGTGACATTAAACTGTACATTCATTTGTTAATTAAATATACTGTACCTGTTTGAAAGATTGCTTTATCACTTTGTCTTTTTTGAAAGACTTGTTTGGCCTATACGGGGATACGGAGTACTATTATATGACTTATACTGAAAAAAGCAGAGAAGCAAGAATAAAAGCAGGGCCTAGCAAAGGGTTTATTAACATGACAAAAATGAAACAACTTCCTCTCACACTATCATTCAAAGTTACAAGGTGAGAGGAGGTGCACTATCTAAGGAGCACAATCAGTGAGGACATACCAAAATGTCACTTTCCAGTCCAGTACCGAACAAAGGGAAAGTAAAGAGGGAAATAAATAACAGAAAAGAACAATAAATAGCCAGTTGAAGAGATGAGGAAAAAGCAGGGGAAAGAAAAAAGAGAGAGGCTGCAAGATAAAAGAAGTGTGAGAAAGGAAAGGTCAAAGATGGACTGAGACTGAAGGGAATATGCAGAGAAAAATGTGAAGGGAGGTGATGAGACTCTGAGAAGCATCCCTTGATCATCAATCACTCTCTGGCAATTTTCTTGCGGGTATTATGGAATCGTTTAGGGGATTGTTATTTCTGACGCTTTTACTTATGTTGTGAAAAGGGCATGCTGCTTCATAATGAATATGAAACCCTCCTGTCATAGCCTGATCTGCTTATGTGCTATTTGGGCTGTGACATGCAATTCAGAACAATGTTTTCTTTTACATCAGGAGGAAGACAACTTGTGACACAGTTATTCTTGGTAAGAGACGTAATATAGTCTTCGATGGCCTGTCTGTCACGGTGTCTAACAACAGACGTTGTTAGTACGTTCCTGCTGATACTTTAATGGGCCACAGAGGTGCCACCATTGATAATAAAGAAAAAGTGTAGCAGGTGAAGACAAGCAGCCTTTTTCACACAAATACTGTGTCCCATCATATCATGGGAAGTGGTTGCTTAGTGGTTCCTAACCCCTCAACTGCTAAGTTAAATGCTAAGTTAAATGCCATGAAAATCAAAGTTGAGATGTTTATAGTTTTCTATTGATGTCTATGGACAGTTTCTATTGGCCCAAAAGTTGAAAGTAACTGCTACCAGATGTGATTCTCAGCACTTTTCTTCGTCACAGCATGCATGTTGTGAAAGACTCCATAAGAGCATTGACTACATGCCAAAAAACTATGCACACACAAGCGTACAAAGCGTCCTGTATGTGATGAAACATCTAGCGAGTTCAGCAGAACCTATAAAAACCTGTCAACTTGCATCATCACAGCAGATAAAAGCACTGTAGTTTACAGTGAAAAGTTTTAGATTCAGATCAACCTTTTTTCCCTGCCATCAAAGTTGCATAGTGCAGAGGCCTGAGGAACACTAAGGGATGGTTCGCCTGCATTACACTCATATGTAAGAGTTCGAAGTATCATTCCTCTTAAATCACTTCTCTCTTATTCGGGCACCCAAAAGACACTTGGGGAAGAGGCCAGATGTGTTTGAAGCTCAACTGTTCTGAAGTGTGGGATCTTTGTGGCTACTACTGAGCTGATTAATTATTTAACATCTGACTGGCTCTCTCAGCAAGCCTGCATGTCCATGAGAGCAGAATTGGTTTTAGATGATAATGAGTGGACAGAACACAATGAATACATGCTGCTAATCCTCATGGAAATCTTCTCATGTATATAATTAATTATATAACTGGTAAATGTTCAGATTGACACCAGTACAAATATACCGTATTTTTCGGACTATAAGCCGTTACTTTTTTCCCACGCTTTGAACCCTGTGGCTTAAACAACGAAGCGGCTAATTTATGAATTTTTCCTGGGTTTTTCCCGGTTTCACAAACTTCAAGCTAAAAAACTGAGCGACATAACATTAGACCAATGAAATTTCCGAACGAAAACGAAAAAATGCACCTCACCTGTGTTCTGAGCTGCACGGCATCGGGAGAAAAAACTTCCATCGGGTGATTTTTAAACGCACGACGATGCCAAAAGATAAACTCCCGAAATAAATAGTTGTGAAAGGAAGGAGGAAGACAGTGAACAATGACTTTCTTGGTCGGCTACTGTTTAGATACAAGCCGTTGTAACGCGTTGAGTCTGGGTTAAGGGAGAGCTCGCTAACTCCAGTTGCAACAGAAATCATATAAGCACAGACAGGTTTCCAAAACTCGTGCTTTTTTATTTTTCTTGGCAACAGCATTATGGGTTAGTCAAAGAAACTTAGAAATGAGCATCAGAAAATATTAAGGACATATTCCTCGGTCTTGAACACATGCAGTAATAGCAGAAAAATGCAGTGGCAGGCTGTTCCCCAAAATACCGCTATGCTCCTAAAGGAAGCGCAACATATTTCACCCGTTACACCGTGTAACGTGTCTTTCGTTAAAGCATGTGTAAAGTACATTAGTGTAGCGGCTTATAGACAGGTGCGGCTTATTTATGTTAAAAATAAAAATATTTCTAAAATTCAGTGGGTGCAGCTTTATAGTCCAGAAATTACGATACTACTGAATACTAATTTATTCATGAAGAATGTATATAAATAAATCTTAACTAATACATAAACAGGACAGATATGGAAAAAGAATTCATCATTTTACATGTCCAAACCCTTATTTTTCTAATTCTAAAGAAGATCCTGCAACAGATGGTATGTCCCTCCACAGAGCCTGATCTCACCATCATTAGGAGTGTGTGGGCTTTTACCTGCTATGAGATCTTCACTAAACTTGGAACAACCTACCAGCTAATTTCTTCTAAAACAGAACTGGTATAATATTGAAGGCAAAGGATACATTAGACCAAATATTAATTTATTGCACTTTATACTTAATCTTAAACTTTCTGTCACAAGAAACCCATTGTTTTTTTTTAATAAATGTCTTAGATTTTTACAGTACAGAATTACATATATTTCATAAAAGCTAAACATTAAATTTCATCATTTACTCAATAAAGTCTTCTTTAGCACATCCCAAAGGCTTTCAATGGGGTTAAGGTCAGGACTCTGTGGTGGTCAATTCATGCGTAAATATGCGATTCAGAGATTCACTCTTTTCCAATTTGAGCATGATGAATATTGGCATTGTCATCATTCAATATCCGTATGCCATCAGGGAGGAAAAACTTCATCAATTCAATAACATTGTCCTTCTCTAACTAAATTTTATTTCAGTATAATGTTGCTAAGCCTAGAGTTGACAATTTGAGGTAAACGCAGTACACACTATGCATGATGGGTTCATTGCTTCATGTGCTTCCCTTTCTACTTTGACACATTCCATTGTTTTGGAATAGGCTAAATGTGCACTCATCTGAACACATGACCTTTTTCCTTTGCTCCACAGACCAATTTTTTTATGTTTACAATCAAATTGAAGTATTTTTTTTTCTTTCAATAACGAGTGGCTTTCTTGTAGCCCGATCTAATTAGGGCTTGCTCAAATTATCTGGCTAGTTCACTTTCTGTGTTGGTCTGTCTGGCTGTGTTTTTGGCTGTCTGGCTGCCTGCTGTAAGTGTATCAGACAGCCAGTTGTGTTTGGTGCGTGCATTCTGTTTTCCGCTTCATTTTATTTACACTACTGACTCTGTGTAGAGGTCTTTCATTAAGCAGCAGGTTCCACTGTGCCCTGTGTCTTTAGTGCACTTTAGATGTTTTGTCCATTGGCCTTCCAGCTCCTTGTGTCACACTTTACTTGTGATTGATTAATGCTGTTCCATGTTGCTTAAAAATATGCCTGACATCGCATGCCAATATAAATACATTTTATGTTTATTTTCTTTGTTCAAAATTTTTCAAAAAAGAGGTTTTTTTGTAATATATATATATATATATATATATATATATATATATATATATATATATATATATATATATATATATTTAATTTTTTAATGCTTATGATTATATTGCTATATTGTACTGCATGTATATATATATATATATATATATATATATATATATATATATATATATATATATATATATATATATATATATGTGTGTATATATATATATATATGTATATATATATATATGTATATATATATATATATATATATATATATATATACATATATATATATATATATATATATATATATATATATATATATGACATAAAGTGTATAACATAAAGTTCATCCTGACACACACACACACACACACACACACACACACACACACACACACACACACACATCGATCAGAATGAATGAAGCATGAATGATAAATGAAGAGTAGAAAAGTCATTCAAAGCCGTCAAAAAGATAGAGCAGGTAAAAGCTGCAGTGGGAGAGGAAGAGACAGACAGGGCGAAAAGGCGACAGATTAAAGTGAGTATGATGCATACAGCAATTTGGAAACTGTTTTAATTTATGATGTGTAGTGTGATATTTGCTCAGCAATTCTGATTTAACTGAATCAGACTTGACTACCAAATCATCAGCCACGAATCATCAGGCAGCTGAAAATGGAATATTAATGCAGTACCTGACTTCAGAGATCAAGAAGAAGAAGGGAAGCGGAAGAGATTGATGTGGATGGAGCTTGTGGTGTTGAAAATCAGTTAATTACTGAACTGGACGATATTCTATCTGTCTGTCTGTCTGTCTGTCAGTGTGTGTGTGTGTGTGTGTGTGTGTGTGTGTGTGTGTGTGTGTGTGTGTGTGTGTGTGTGTGTGTGTGTGTGTATATTGGAGCTGTCAATCGAGTAAAATATTTAATGGCATGATTGTTACAAGTTGTAACTTGTAATTAATCGCAACTTAATTACACATTTTATTCTGTTCTAAATGTACCTTAAATTAATACTTTTTAAGTTTTTAATACTCTATTCAACAGGAACAATATATTGATGCTTTATGCAAATGCATGTTTATTATTGATGAAACCAAACTAAACATAGAGCATGAAGATAAAATATTCTTGTAAATGTTTTAAAGTAATTATGGTGTTTTAAATTATGTAAATCTTCAGGACACCAAACTGACGTTTCCACAGGGATGGTTTTAATTTCCAGATGCGTGCTTGATTTAAGATTTCAATAAAACAAATCAATAAAAGAAATTTTATATATATATATATGAGTAAAGAAAGGACGTCGCAAATAAATGTGTGTTGCATTAAAGGTTTTAATCTCGCCTTTTCTATATATATGTATATATATATATATATATATATATATATATATATATATATATATATATATATATATATATATATATATATTTTTTTCAGAGTTACATTAGACCAATATAAAGTTTTTTCAGAAATTTGTTCAGGAACTAGTATTTTCTCACTGAACATTAATGAATCCTTTGTGGAGTTCGTCAAGAGCACCAAACGTCTTGGTATTTATATGGTGGAAAACTTCACCTGGTCACTCAACACCAGCTCTATTAGCAAAAAAAGCCCAGTAGCATCTCCACTTCCTGAGAAGGCTGAGGAAAGCTCCCTCCCCCCACACTAACCATGTTCAACAGAGGAACCATCGAGAGCATACTGAGCAGCTGCATCACTGCCTGGTTTGGAAACTGCACCGTCTCGGATCGCAGGACCCTGCAGAGGATAGTGAGGACAGCTAAGAAGATCATTCGACATTTACACCACACGTTGCATCCGCAAAGCCAAAAGCCTTGAGGACGACCTCCGCACCTCCCTGACACGCCCTCTTCACTCTCCTACCATCAGGAAAGTGGTTCTGAAGCATTCAGGCATCACATCCAGACTGTGCAACAGTTTTTTTCCCTTTAAGCCATCAGGCTCCTCAACACACAGGGGAAACTCACACACACACTCACTCAACTGTGTGTTACTGAACTGTTACAACCTGAACTCAAACACACACTCAATACTCATTTCAATTTATACACATTCATGTCTTCAGCACCACCCATATTATATTACAATCATATTATAACTGTTTACATGCTGATTTGCACCTTTCGATTGCTGCTCTTGCTGTATTGCACAACATTGTGTGTATGTGTACAAAAACACTTGTGTATACAGTTCTCTTTTGCACATTATTACATTATACAGCAGGTTTACTGGTCGGTGCTATTATGTGTTTTGTGTCTCTGCTCCACACTTTATTGTGTTGTTTGTTGCACTTGTCTTTTGTCTGCACTGTTTGCACTCGGGTGCACATGATGCACTTTATGTAGCGAGGACACTTTCTTTAGTCCTTAGTTGTGTGTTCTGTTTTGTAGCTCTATGGTGTTTAATGTAGCACCAGGGTTCTTGGGAAACATTGTCTCATTTCACTGAGTTCACCTTCAGCTTTAAATGGTTTATTTGACAATAAAAACATCCTGACTTAACTCACATTATTAGAAAAATAGCATATAAGTACCTAATGGTGCAACTGTAGTCACCCATATCGTGTGAACCTCAAATAATCCAAAACAATTTGAAAAAGATTAAATATTGCCCAGTTACATTACATATTATACAAAAAAAAGGGTTTTACTTATGCTCATGCAGGTTAAAAGCACAGGGCAGACCCTTACAGACAAAACCTTAAATGAGGTCTTCATTGTTGGGATTCAATCTACTGATGATATGACAAATGCCTTTCTGTTGTAGGACCAGTAAGCATGGTGCATTCAATGTTGATGCTAATTTATTCAAGATTTGTAATCACATGGCAATGGTCAAGCTTGCTGTGTGAATTTACAAGAACATTGCTAAGTGAAAGTTTCGAAGAGCATTGTAAAGGCTGGGTCTTAAGTGAAGCATACGTTTAATCATGCTGAAATCTAGAAAAGATCAGAAGGAATTGCTATATTTTCAGGTTTCTAGTGCAATATACAATACAACATCACTGTTCACACAACTACATAAAAAACAATTGGACAGCATTGTTAGATGAATGGAAAAAATTTATAATAGGCTAACTAGATTTAATTAGTTCTTATGTTGAATTGGCCTGCATTTAATCTAATCTATTATCTTGGCTTTTTATTAATAAATATATATTTCATTCAACTTAAAAACAGCTGAAAAATATGTCAAAGACAAAATTCTGTAGTTTCTTTCAAGGACGGTCATTCGAACAACCTTTTGAAGAACATGCTTTTTATCACTACAAATTCACAAGCCCATTATGTCTCCTGATTTAAACCCATGTTTTGGTTTTGTTATTTTTCTCTTCTCTTTATTCTGTTCTACATAAGAGGTAGAAAAAAATGCCGTTCTCACTATTCAGGTATCTAGAGCAAGCAGCTAAACTGTAGCAATGGCCATCTTTACTTTTTACCAGCAGTGTGTAAATGCACTCACGGCTCAGCGCATCAGCTCCGCTTCGTCAGCTGTGACCTTCCAGTGAGGATGATAAACACCCTTGCATATTGCCTCAGAGCACCAGCTGGTCATCGTAATGCTCATCTTAATATTTTCAGTATCCTCAAATTTGATTGTGTCATAGGACCAGCTGGTCGTAGTAATGCCCTTCTCACTACCCAACAGCAGGGCTTGGAGGAATAAATTATTTCAGCTGGCAAAGCCGAAGAAGTCTAAACAAGAAAGCAACCTTTATATTTCAATGTGCTGTCAAGGTAGATTTTATAAGGAACATGTATATCATGAAACTATGGATTATTCCTGAAACAATCAGCTGTGGCCACTGAACTGCCTCTCTCCATGATAATAACGATAATGATGATGATTAAGATGGTTTTCTGTTTCCACCAAACTGTTTTGAAGGATGTGTATAGTCATGACCCCGCCCCACCCCACCCCACCCCCGATTATATTAGATTCCCATGAGACCTTTGTGAAACATTTTGATGGTTGCTATAGAGTTAGTAGCTGGGTGTAAAGGTCTGGTGGTTGCCTTGAGCAAAATTTGAGAATGTAGATATTATTAGGTGTGCAGACTGTTAGGACTTGCTGTCATGCAGTTTTGCTGTGTTTTGGATTTCCCACCATGTTTTTCTTTGGCTGCCATGTTTTATGTTTGCTGCCATTTTTGTTTTGTTGTACTTTTTGTTTTGTTGCATTTTTGTTTTTGCTTCATCATATTTATTTTGTTTTTGTAAGGGGGTTTTTGTTTTGTTTTTGCTATTCGTTATAGTTATGTATAGTCTCTACTTAACGTCAACAGTCTGCTAGAATTACAGGACGACAGGTTGCGTTTGATTAGACGTTTAACTGTAAAAAATTGACATAAATCTGGTTCCTCTCATGGTTGTTTCCTTATTCCATTTTAGGGAGTTTTTCCTTGCCACAGTCGCCACCGGCTTGCTTATTGGGGACAAACTTAAAGCTATAAAGAACAATCTTATACATTCTTCATTACCCCATTATCTGTGTTGCAGTTGCAGTACGTTTCGTTTAGTTGTATTTTTGTGTAATTGTTGTGTTTTTAGATTTGCTATGATGATTTTTTTTCTAATTATGCTGCCATGTTGTAGGTGAGCTGCTTTTTTTATTTTGTTTTACTACGTTTACTACTGTTTGTTTGTGTTTTTTTGTTTTGTTGCATCGTATTTCTTTTGTTTTTGTGTTTTTGTTTTTGCTGTAGTCTTTTTTGTTTCACTGCCATGCCTTTGTTTTGTTTTAGTGCTTTTAATTTAGCTGTCATGTGTTTGTTTCATTGTTATTTGTTTTATTTTGTCTGTTTACCTATTTATTTGCAGTCATTTTTTGTTTTGCTTATTTGGTCCGATGTGTTTTTGTTTTGCTGTTGATTACAATCTTTGCTGTTTTTGTAATGTTTTTGAATAACTGTTGCAATTTGTTTTGTAGTGTATTTTATTTACAATTGTGTTTTATTTATGGCTTTTTGTTTTGTTTTGCATTAACAGGCCATCGTACATATCGACCCCTCTTCTGTTTAGTAAATACAAAATTTCTTGTGAAAGAAAGGGGTGATGATGATTAAAATATAAAACATTTAGCAAAAACAGAAACATCTTTAAACAACATATGCACATTTTATTAGGAAGCAGCTATTTTCAGATAGATCTTCTGAATCTGTTCCAGATCATGATCACGCTTCCCTGCAACTAGTCATGTCTTAAATCTTTTTATATGTTGGCACAAACCTTTTTTCTCTCTCTTTCTCTTTTAAGTTGATGCCATTCCCTTAAACCTGGGTTGGATAGGTTGTCAGCCTACATCTTCCAAACAGATGGTGTGACTTGCAAAAACACACTCCAAAACTACTTGCATTTCCAAATAGTAAGTTATGCATTCTGGTCGTGTGTAACTCCAGTTATGCTGCCACTGCTCCCACATTTGATAAACCATATGGACCATTAGAATAGCAACAAGCTTTCCTTATTCATTTAGAAAGATTTGTCTGTAAGAGCACTTGACTTAGTGGTAGCACTCCAGATTGCCTTTTGATGAGGTACCTTGTCTGAGGTGTGTTCTAGATCACATTTGGTTTAAAATGAAATAATACAGAACGTGAGATGGATACTGCTCTTAAACTGTGTAACTCATGAAATTTTGAGTCATCTGATGTCATCTTTGTTTTTTTTTTCCCCTCATCTTTCATTCCCTTACTCTTGCTGTTATGATTCACCCCTTCCTCTGGTAATGAAAAACATTATTCAGCTGACCATAGGCACCATAGTGTGATAGTATAGCTGATGTGTGCTTCAGCAGGAATAGTATACATAACCGTCTGCCACCCATCTAAAAACACCTGACCCAGGGCCTCTGAAACACGACGGGTGGCAGAGTCTAAAAAATTTAGTCCAACAAGCTTTGACTCATTTTGGCCCAACACAGAAGGCACAGATATGCACTGAGGGTTTTCCCTTCATCTCTCTAAAATAGGTTTTTGCTCTGGTCCAAATAGAAAAGTCGGTCTACTGATAACGTAGAGATGTTTAAAAAGACATAAATGACATTTAATTTTGCATCTAAACATAAACATGGCCAATGAGTACCCTACTGCGCTGTTTGGACGAATAAAGAAACAGGCTTTTTTATCTAATCTTAAATTTTCTCAGATTGCATGGAATTTTTTCTCAAGTTAAAGTAAAAACTTTGGGCCCAAGTAAAAAGTAGCCATTCCTACTACCTGTTTTAGTGTCCTGCTTGTAACTGGACACTGCGTCATATTAATATTAGGCCTGTCAATCGTTTAAAATATTTGTATTCCATGTGAATTAAAAAAATTTTTTATATCTGAGCAAAGAAAAGAGATCAGGAATAAATGTGTGTTGAAGCTAACAACACACGTGGGTGAAGGTTTTAATTTCGCCTTTTATATTTATTTATTTATTTATTTATCTATTTATATTTTAATTAAAAATGGTCAAACAGCGCTGCATAAATCCCAATGTTATAATTCACAAAGATATTTCCATCTTTCTGTGTCTAATGCCTTCAAGTTAATCCAGGCAACCATAAGGTATATTGAAAAAGCCGTGCAATGACAGCAAATAAGTTGACGGACTGAAAACGCCGCAATGAGAAGGAAAAAAAATATTCATTTCACGAAATTGGTTAAATGACAAGCTTGTTTTGAAAATGTAAGAAGTAGAAAGTACAGATATGTGTGTAATAATGTATTGAGTAAAAGTAAAAAATAAATAGTGAAGTAACGTACTGGTACAAGAGAAATCTACTTCATTACATTACTTGGCAACACTGTACAGCTGTTATCACTTAGAGTAGATAGATAGATAGATAGATAGATAGATAGATAGATAGATAGATAGATAGATAGATAGATAGATAGATAGATAGATAGATAGATAGATAGATAGATAGATAGATAGATAGATAGATAGATAGATAGATAGATAGACAGATAGATAGACAGACAGATAGACAGATAGATAGACAGATAGATAGATAGATAGATAGATAGATAGATAGATAGATAGATAGATAGATAGATAGATAGATAGATAGATAGATAGATAGATAGATAGATAGATAGATAGATAGATAGATAGATAGATAGATAGATAGACACACAGACTTTTATTAATTTCTTTCATTGTTGTCTGCTTCATTTCCTTTTTTGATTTTGCACAACACATTTGAACTTACCCATTAGTCTTGTTATTTAAGATTTGTGGTTTGCCTTTGTTGGAACTTGGTCTGTGGATGCATGTATTTGTAAATTATGGTTTTTTTTTTTTTTTTCCTTCCTGGTCTCTTTTTGCTTCTTAGTTGTTGTTTTTTTTAGTTAAGAATTCCTGCAATTGACATCCTTGATTCTTACATCTACCTTGTAACAGAATAAAGCAGAACCTTCCCCACTAAGAACATCGCTCCACCCCCCAATCTCTACTGAGGACATTGCTTCACCTAGGATGCTTGGCTATGGACATCAGTAACTAACGGTAATAAAAGCAAATGGCTCAGATAATTGTTTAAAAAACTTTGAGTATTTTTGGCAGACCATTTGAAGTATTTAAAATTATACATTAATAGCATTTGGCAGATGCCCTTATATTAAGCAAATTACCACATCTATGGGAGCTTGGTGGTGCTAGGATTTGAACTCATGATCTTCTGGTCAGAAGTACAACATCTTAATCGCTAAGAGCTACACCTTAAAATTCTTTGTCAATGTTGGTTTGACTTTGATTTGTGCCATGATTTAATGTTGACGTATTCAATGCTGATTGAATAGTTTGTAGTAGGTTTTTGTAGGAGGGGGTAAATTTTTGCCAAAATCCAAGATGATGGGCAGAACATTTTAATTGTAGATATTGATGTGTGGTTAGCATGCTCTAAAGAATTCCATGAAAAAAAAAATTGGGGGGAATATCGGGAAAACAAAACTTCTTGGGAACATTAACAAATGTTTTAATGGCAAGATAGATTGCTAAGATATCCTTTACATCCTACATTACATGGATTTTACTTGCCGATAATCGATTAATCAATCGATATTTTATAAAATAAAATACTGAAAATAAAAATAATAAATAATAAAAACAAATTAAAACGGTACTTAATCATGAAAATGTGCTAAATATTAATATAACAATTATATGAATAGATATTAAGGAAATTAAGACATTAATTCAAACTTAAACAAAATGTAACATTCAAAATAAAAATTCCAAAATGAATAAAAAAGTTTAAATGTGCATTTGAAGTGTCATCGCTTTCATCGCATTTTCGTCATCGTGTCTCACATAGTCTCACGTGTCAAAAACAGCACATGGTGTCAGTAATTCGCCTCTAGAGGCCGCTCACATACTATATAATGACAGCGGATTTTCTGAGCCACACCACCAACAGATGCAACCCGGAAAAACTATCATTATGGATGTTGGCAAATAGCCGATAGTTTCAGCAATAATTAATTAATCCGCAAAACTGATAAATCAGTCGACCTCTAGTTGTGACTACACCAGAGTGCCAATTGGTTTACTTTCTAACTTCCACACAGTCTCACCCTTACTCTGAAATAGACAATATGTGTATCATTTAATCTTTTCAGCCACAAATGTTTGCTAGAAATACAAACAAATGTTTAGCATTATCAAGACCACTGCTTAACTGTATCTAATCCAAAGACTGATTAAGAAGAATACGCACATGGCATATAAGGGTTGTGCCAACAAATTATCAAAACAATCACTCTCTCTGACTTAGACACTCATTGAGGTTTTACACAGGCAACAGGAGGTTATAGCACACCATATAACGCTATATTCCCTTGTGAGTAGGCAAGATTAATTGCATAGTTAGGAGTCAGATCTGTTAGCGGGGTATAATCAACCTTTAATATATTCATGTGTGGAAAAAAAATAGTCCAAGCTTTTTTTTTATTTTATTTTTTTTATGAGTATTTAAGATATGAGATTGAACTACATTTCTATGGATGATATTTCTGTTCCCTATTCGATGAAGGCATTAAGTGTTGTGCAAATTTTTTTTTTTTTGTAAGCTAGCAAAGCAGATCTAGCACCAAACTTGTCCCTGATGACACTATCTGTAGTCTGCTATGAAAGGCGCTAACAAAATCAAAGAGAATAATTTACATGACTGAACTATTTATAGTATTAACAACTTAAGTGACTGTGCCAATGGGAAATGTGATAATACACATAAGAAACGAACGATATGACCATGATACGCTTGAGTGCGGTGACATAAAGTGTCAGTAGCTAATGCAGTCCAAGTGAAGTTTTGTAAATAGCTTAGTCTTGACCATAATGCATTTCTCCCGCGCTGTTCTATCCGTCTCGTGAATGCGTTCTCGGCAGGAAGCGTGTGGGCGAGCATCAATTGAGCACGCTGGTATTGTGACGAATGGAGTGATATCTGCGCATACTGCAGCCAAACGAATGGTTTATAAGTTGCATCTGAACCATCATGAATTCATCAGCTGTCGGGCGTGCTCATTGCTCTGCCCTTAGGGTGAACCCGGAATCTTGTAAAAACTCGTCATGGATACTGAGTGACAGAAAGCAAGATGGAGATGGAATCAAAGCTGGACAAATGCCTGCGTTTATCTAGTTAGATTTTTTTTTTTTATCATTTTTTTTATTTAATTCATATAATTTCTGTACTTTCTGAAATTCTTTATTAATCTGACAAATCTTGTAAGATCTAGGATACGATACAGTTAGCAAGATAGTACACACTAGGACTTTAATTTCATCAATCATCCCGCTTTTATAAGTATTAAAGACACACACATTTGGGTAACTTTGTTTATATCTGCAGGCTATTTGCACTCGTTTATTTATGACTGCAGCTGAATAATTCAAAATGCCCAAACCAAATCTACGCATAAATTTTACTTGCTAAAACTTAAGCTCAGTGTTTAAGGCTCTGGGTTACTGATCAGAAGGTCAGGGGTGGGCACCAACCTGCCTCTCTTTGGAAAAGGTTCCTACAATGTTATTTACCCTGATGAATAGATCCATGTATAGCATCAAGATTATATTTGAAATATGGAATATTTGCATTAAGTACAATTTCTAGTGATCAGAAACACTAATGCACTTATGCATGTAAATACATCCATAACCTTAAGCCACCTGGTGTAAAAGTAAAATCGAATTGTATTGTATAATTTGTATGTCACACACAGTCCAAATTACTAAAGACACCCAGAGTGTTGTTCTTGGTTAAAGTAAGATAAAAAAAAAAAAAAAAAAAGGATTTAGCCAAATCTGGACTATATGAAGAATGAACAAATTCTAAGCAAGGTCTTTTTATAATTACTCTGTAGTTAGAGATGATCCACTTTGTCTAATGGAGTACAATATATATATATATATATATATATATATATATATATATATATATATATATATATATATATATATATATATATATATATATATATATATAGCCACATTGCTCCGATACATGACAGAGCATATAGATGGAATTCAAATGATAAATAAATTTCAGATCTACAGCCCCATGTGAAAGTAGCCAGTATCAGATGTGGAAAAGAATTGGGTGTGTTTACATGCATGGACCAATATCCAGTCTGTGCCAGATGGCAATGAAAATGTAGTCTCCGCTTTCCAGCCGTCTGATTTCTGTTAGATGAAAGTAGTAGGGGTTTGGATTTTCTGCTGCCTTTCTGTTCTGCCATTTTCAAAGCAGTCCAATCTATCTTTCCATAGCCAGTTCTCACATGCCCTCTGGCTGCCTGTGCCAAACTCAGCACTGATTTATCACTGACCCTGGGGGCGAAGGCTCTGGACCAAGTGTGGATTCGGCTTGGTGAGGTAGCACATTCTTAATCTCTCTAATGAGGTGAAAAGGCCATGGGATTGCAGGCAGTCTGCTGCTTCCCCAGGCCAAGGAGAAGCTAACTGAAGACGATCTGTAGAAGGCTGTTATCACAATCAGTCTTCCAGGCACTGTGTTGCAAACTCCACAATACCTGTTTTTCTAACTTCCACAAGTGCACATACTCACAAGCTAAAACATGTGACCGAAGGACAAAGAGTAAAAATGAGTAAGTGATGTGGAAACATCAGGGGGACCAATGTATTATATTTATTATGCAGCTTTAATAATTAATTGAGTCCAGTTTTAAGATTGATGTCAGTGGTCCATAGTTATTGAATACCTTAACAGCGTTTGTTTCTTGTAATTTGCAGTACCATGTTACTTGCCTTTCAAATCATTCTAAGCAGATATTTTTACCTCATCTCACTGCACAATGTGTCTCTACATTTGAACATGTCATTTCCACTTAGCTGGCATCCACTTACTACCTTATACATGCCCTTTTCATTGAACACAATATTCTATGTATACATGTGTACGTACAGTATATATTATATAGAGAGATATTGCTATTTGCATTTCTGGTTAGATTCTTATTGCATTTTATTGGCTATGTACTTGTACTCTGCACAATGACAAAGTTTAATTTAATCTAATCAGATTTATATAGTATATTATTTTAACAGGACCAAATTCACATGCTGATGCTCCTACAATAATAGAAAACTAAACAGCTCTCAACAGAAAGCGTTTACAGATTATGCTTTTGTTTGTTATATAATGCCAATTTTAAACCTGTTTAATATTTGAACTGGATTATTATTATATGGAGCAATTAAAGAAAGTGAAGCCATATTTCAATGAGACAGTAAATATAAACCATTAATAATAAATACAATGTATTTATAAATGTAAATATTAATAAGTTTTGATTCCAGAATTCAGAATGGCTGTGGTATAAATCTAATAGTCAACACATAATCTCTGTTAAAAGCAAAATGATTAACAGTACAATCCTTAAAATTTCAGCACTCTAAATGTTAAATGGCTTCACATATCCCTGTTTGAAAAACAGATTGTCTAAAAGAAGATTGTCTTAAGATTGTCTCAAAGAAGATTTTTCTTCATGCTTTCTAAACCTAGAGACAGCACCAAGACTGGGGTGGAGAGCAGTTGGTTGTGAAAATAAAGAGAGAGCCGGGTTTGGGGTGGATTGAGAGAGGAAGCTGCAGATGTAATGGAGCATGATGTCATTTCCTCCAGCATACAGATCAGCCACAGATGGACTGGCAAATTAGTGCTGAAATGAGTTCCCCTTTTTATTCAAAGCGGCTCAGTGTCTCAGTGTCTCCAATTTGTCAGCAAAGATCCAAAGTCCTAGCTGTACAGGGGACATGTAGGATAGGACATTGAAATGTAAAAGCTGCAGAGACTCAAGCTGATGCAGTAGTTACAGAGTATCCTACTCTGATATAAAAAAAAGGCAACTTCAACAACTAAGGACGTGGTAAAGCAATGCATATCAGCGCAGAGGAAAAACAACAGTTATTATTATAATTTCTTTACTAGGCTAACTATTGACCTATTGACACCTACACTGTCTCAATTAGTTTTTTGTTTTTAATTACCTTTAATGCTAAAAGTCAGCAGAACAGGTTAGTTTCTCTCTTTCTTGAACTTAATGAGACAGAAAATCTAGCTTGCCATGTTAAACCATAAAGCACAAAGACTTTTTTGACATGATATAAAAGTGGACAGTCACTTTCTCGTATTGATTTTGGAAGAGAATTCCGGAGATGAGGGGCAGCCCAGTTAAATGCCCTAAAATCCAAAGTAACTAAACCAACGAAAGGTACAGAGAGGGAAACAGATGAGGAAGATCTGAGAGAGTGTGCTTTGGGGTGTAGGTATGAAGCAAGTCAGAGAGGTATGAGGGTGCATGATTATGATAAGCTTTAAAATTGAGTAGCAGAATCTTGTACTCTATTTAATATTTGATAGAAAGCCAGAGTGGATGATAAAAAACAAGAGAGAGAATATGCTCAATGGAGGAGGTTAGATTAATTAAACATGCAGCTGAGTTCTGGACCAGTTAAAGTTTATGAAGGAGTTTGTGAGGTAACCCAAAAGAATAGCTGTGGAATTGGATGTGAGGAATGGATGAAGATCCATTCATGTCCCACCTCATGAAGATTGTGGACCTTTAAAGAAGAAGATGCCTGCAAACATCCCGAACAATCTAGAGACGTACCAGCACCATTTTGGATCCTACTTCATATGGAGTTTGGACATTGGAACTCTTTGAAGGTTTAAAGGCTCTGACATGGAGAAGCTGGTGTTTGATTTATGATGATCTCAAATGTTGAGCTATTGTATGAGTTGCTCAGTAGCTCCTTGTTCTATAATCTCAAATGACTGTAAAAGACTGTGGAAAAGACACTACTCATAATCTTACACTCCAGTGCTCATTTTAGTTCTCACTCTCCAGTGTTCTGTATTGTTTAAAGACTATAATCACTCTTGATGTCACCCAAATGAGGATGGGTTCCCCTTTTGAGTCTGGTTCCTCTCAACGTTTCTTCCTCATAACATCTAAGAGAGTTTTTCATTGCCACATTTGCCACGGCTGCTCATTAGGGATAAATACACATCGTTCACCTTAACTCAAATTCTGTAAAGCTGCTTTGAGACAATGTCCGTTGTGAAAAGCGTTATAGAAATAAACTTGACTTGACTTGACTAGAAGATTATAGTGTTCTCAATAGAAAGTGAGAGATTTTGACACATTGGACCTGGTGCCAAACAGAACCTGTTATTAAAAGTTAAATTAGATAATTGTGAATTGTTTAAATATGGTTGTCCGCCAAATGCTATAAATGTAACATGGAACAAGAGATGGAACATGCCATCTCTCAAACTCAGAAAGGATAGTCAGTTTTGCACCCTTAGACCTTAGTGTTGCTGGGATTTAAACTCTTAATCTCCAAATGATAGAGCAATAGGGCAAATATATAGTAACAAAAGCTTGTTATATTCCAAAATCATCTCACACAACAAAGTGATGGTCATCTTAACATTTGTGACATGGCTGTGTTCTATTCACAATTCACGTCACCAAGTCTCCCAATGGGTGCTTGCTTCCCATTAGGACTTAGTGCTCCAAACGTTCCCGGCACCATGGAAGTCTTTTGCTTCTGATGCTTGCAAAAAGAGTGCAGCATGCACCCATCTGTTTTCCGCAGCCTCTCCTTAGCAGTATGTTGTGTGGTGGTTTGATATCAGTCTAATTCTTTCAAAAGACTTCTTTCAAATGGTGATCTATATGCTGTGTAATTTGCAGAGGGAAAAAAAAGCTGTGTCCCCCCCCTATGTGTCAGGTCTCTGTAAGCAGAACACGCTAATTACGGGCACAGAGTGAGCTGCCAGGACTAGCTGTCTCCTGATTCGACTTGTTACTTATTTTGGTGAAGTGATGCCATCGAGATAATAGTAGCTATAGCACGCACTGACTGGAGCCTTGCAGCTGTGGTCTTTCTTACCAAAAGTATACACAAGGGGAGGAAACCATGGTTATATGTGTACATAAATATAGACATATTTACTATAGTGAAGTACATAGTCTCACCAATAGATGAGCCAGTATACACACACACACACACACACACACACAAATGCACACAAGCACATTTACTTCAATTCATAATCCATACCATTTCACCTTCACACACAGACACACCAAGTTCCTGGTGCTTCAGATTTTCATCAGACCGTTTTATCACTGTGCCCTGTATGTTAATTGCAAACAAACAATACCAGCTGCACATGGCCTGCTTGCAAAGCACTGATTAATACAGCATTGCACACACACACACTCATACACACCTTGAACACAAGCCATTGCACAGCAAAATGACTATTTCTCTTGTGTCACACAGTGACAAGCAGGTTCTGAAAATTGACAGTGTGTGGCAGGAAGGAAATAAATTGTACTTTCTTTTGTTGGTTGCTTGCTTATGTAAGCTCAGCTCTAACACTAAATCACCAGTGGATAAACGATGTCAAAGTGCTGGGAAGCTTGAATTAAAAAATACACACACACACACACACACACACACACACACACACACACACACACACACACACACACACACAAGAAGGACCCTGTCAAAAAAATTACTCCTCAGGTGGGGTCACAGTATTCCCTCAATTGTCAAGGTTCTGACTTTTCGTACACTTCAGAACCAGGGCACCTCGATCTGTCCTCTACATTACAGTCGAAGGCTGTGTTTAATGATCGAGCAGACTCACACACTGGGCGATGGTCCCTGCTAGTGAATTAGGCAACCCAGTAAAATGAGCCAAGCCGAAATTGATTATGCCTTCGAGAGTTTAATCAACGCTTTCCCATTAAATTAAAGCATCCTTAATGGTTTATGTAATTAAGGTGTTAGCCTGGATGAGACTACCAACTAAGATAGCATTGTTTAAAAATTACACTGTGAGGAAAATGAAGCCACAGCCGGGCACTTTGGATGTCCTCTGATTAAAATCTCAGCTTATTAGAGGGGTATTTAAAACATCTGTGAACAGGCATGGCAATAGAACTGTCATGGACTCAACAGCTGCAGATTCATCCGGTGACCAAGAGCCGCGAAAGAAGCAACACGACTTGTGAAAAACGAATAACGTGAAAATATGCGAATGGTAAGCGAGGTGATGAGCACCATCGACTCGGGAGCATCTGCTCATTCAAAACTGCTCGCACATGAAACGCGTACAGAAGCCCTTTAAACCTTGCGCATGAAAAGCATACGGTCTCGTCGACGAACAACTGGAGCCGATTTGATTTTCTTTAACTCTAATTGGCTTTTTTTTTTTCATGAGCAATTAAAAAAAAATTCCTGTAAGGCCTGTACGATCGATCGACTCGAAGCTAATTTGCCGGACTGATTTAAATCGTAATGTGATTGACCTCGGCTTCATCATTCCTGAAGGTTTTTTACTGGCTCTCCAAAAGGAGGAGGCTGATCAAAAAACAAGCATGTCTCATTACTGCTCTCATTATCATTCTGTACAATCGACAGAGCACAAGAAAAAGCTTAGGGGAACTTTGTGAGTTCAGTTTTGGAAAGATACAACTTTTGGGAGGCAAAGAGGCAAGATGAATATTTAGTTTTTGATGTTATTGGTGGTGGTGGTGTTTTTGATAGTGTTGGTGGAGTGTCACTGATGTCATTGGTGGTGGTGGCAGTGTCATTGATGTTAGTGGTGGTGGAGTGTCATTAATGTTATTGGTGGTGTTCATGGAGTGTCATTGATGTTATTGATGGTGGTGTCAGAGTCATTAATGTTAGTGATGATGGTGGTGGTGTCTGATGTTATTGGTGGTGTTGATGGAGTGTCATTGATGTTAGTGGTGGTGGCATTGCTGATGGGGGTGGTGTCACTGATGTTAGTGGTGGTGTCACTGATGTTAGTGGTGGTGGTTGTATTGGTGTTGTATTTGTATTATTATTATTTTTTTATTATTATTATTTTTACAGACCTTGCCTAAATATTTTCTTCATTACGCTATGTTTTGTTTGATGTGTCTAAGACAGGACAGTAATCGCTTTAATCGAAACTTGTTTTTCAGTTTCTGTATGTGTTTAAGAGGACAAAGCAAGCAAGGTCACTTTGCCACTGGTTTCAGACATAAAACTCTCTACAATCAAATCAAGTCAAGATACCAAATAAAAAAAAAAAAATGCTGAGCAGATTAACTACTCTTTTCTACCAACAATACGATGTGCCAACTTTACAACACAAGCCTGCTTCCAGGTTAATTCAAGGTATTTACTCAGCGTTGAGAAAGAAAAAAAATGGCACTTCCTTCTCACACCTGGTTGTTGCTAAAAAGCAACACACCCTCCACAAAGGCATGATTTTCGCAGCTCTAGAAATAGTACACTGTGCAATCTGGAGGCCAATAGCTTTCTTTTGGATGACTCTATAAGTAAGAGACAAGATGAGGAACCTAGTATCAAGATGGGTCGATAATATAATAGAAGACTGTAAGAGAAGGACAGGGGAAGGTTGAGAGGGGTTGAGGGAAAGCAGACACGGATGCACATGACTGGAAAAAAACATTTCCACATGAGAAACAGCTGCTCAAAGGCCACCTGATGGGTCATTAATGCACCCAATCGCATGAAACAATGTACAACTAGGCCAAAAGGTTGTTTACAAGTCATGGAGATGGGTGAAGACAGTGCTTTCCTACTCAGCCATTTAAATGGATTCAGATGGAATCTACTTTTTACAATGACTTTATAAATGTATGCATTCTATATATTTTCACTTTAGCTGACTTCACTGCTCCAGTAAAGCCAGCAAGCATTATACGGACCTGGCGCTCTGTTGCCATGACAACCAGGCATATATATTGATGCAGGTGAAGCTCAAAGCCTCATCTTCGTTTCATTCCTCGAATCGTTGGTCAGATCAGAGAGACGCACATTTGGATGTTAGAGTTTGAACAGGTGTGTAGTATGTAATCAGTTGACACTTAAAGGCATTAGTTCTTCTCATTTTCATAGTTCACTCCTTGAGACTGAAATATAAAGGCTTTCAGGAATCACTGTGAGTGAGTGAGTGAGTGAGTGAGTGAGTGAGTGAGTGAGTGAGTGAGTGAGTGAGTGAGTGAGTGAGTGGCACACCTAAACAATTTTATTAGGAAGTTCTCCAAGGGGACGATGTGCTCTGTGAATCTCCTGTTTATGCATGCATTTTATCAAATGCTAGTGTGTGTTAATGGTGATTTGGATGCTGATGCAAGAA
Source organism: Silurus aristotelis (assembly GCF_946808225.1). Taxonomy (NCBI): domain Eukaryota; kingdom Metazoa; phylum Chordata; class Actinopteri; order Siluriformes; family Siluridae; genus Silurus; species Silurus aristotelis. Next base: position 5,902,021 of record NC_139597.1, on the reverse strand, counting down.
TGCCACATTGTACGTGTTCTAGCATAGTCACATGACTAATATATTCATGCTAGTCGAACTTTTCAGGTCAGCTGAATTAACATGCATATTGATTTTAAATAACCCAAATTTGTATTTGTATTTTTGTACATATGTAAATTTTGAAATAAGTTTGTGTAAAATGATGCACAGAGATTGGCCAACCAGTGTCAAGTCAAGTGGCAAGTGGCTTTTATTGTCATTTCAACATATATTTCAACGTATACAGTGGGAGTAAATTGAAAAAACCTTCCTCCAGGACCAAGGTGCTACAAAGGACAACATAAATTTACACTAGACAACAAAAACACATGCCTACCACAGTGTGTATACTGATGTTCATCCCAGGTGATTTATTTTAACGTCGAGATCTCTGATCTTACTTTCAGTCATTGTCATTGGTTACCTCAAGGTTGTGTGCAAAGATAACACATCCATGTTGATTTCTCCTTTACAACATCAGGAGAATGTTTCCATTTCTGTCCACACAGGCCATTTAGGTGCATATTCAGTCTCAGACTAATGCAACTTGCTCCTGGCAAAGTTTACCTCTGAAAGGCATTTGACCTGAGCGGCATGTTTTTAACCTTCTTAGGTTTTTCCACACCACCCTACGGCTATGTTCCCTCAAATGGCTTCTTGTAGCTACTGTAGAACCCTTTTATAAAGTTAGAAATGGACCAGCTCCTCTCTACCTCTCAGCGCTTATCTCACTGCACCAGCTCCATCTAAACCTCAAACGCTGCCCGTTGTGTCCCACCATCTCTCAGGGTATAAGGGAGACATGCTTCTAGACTCTTCTCTGTTCTGGGTTTGAGGTGGTGGAATTAACTTTTACTTAGTGTCCAAACATCTGAGTCTCTACCAGTTCTCAAATGACATCTAAAGACATACTTGCTATTTGGAGGTTCTTAAATTGGCTTTAATTAGCATTTCAAGATAAAAGCGGTAGACCAATAAACACACTTTACAACAAACATGGTGTTCTTTTTGTTCTTGACTTGTTCAACGTTCTTGCCTAATACAGTTGCTCTTTTTTGCACAGATTGCAAGGTGACAGTGAGACAAAGCGATAACAAACTGCCCATTTATTTTCTCTATTTTTGAACTTGATGCTATTTGATGTTATTGATTCAGAACTAGATATTTCATTAAATGAGGCATTTTTAGACTTTAAGTTTTTTATTTTTTGGGGTGATGAAGCGAAGGTGGGACTTGAAAATCACCCACAGTAAAATGTGCAGAATGTCCAAAAATTGGAGAATCACTGGTCTGGATAAGGGCATCTACCGAGTTTGACACAGTCTACAGACGCATCTTAACTATACATTATGACATTTAAAGCATATTATTTAAGGGGTTTCAAGTCTTATTGTTAGCAACATTATACAATATGTCATGTATTTGTCTTTTAGAATTTTTATTGTCGTATTAAAGTTAATACTGTTTCTTTCTTTTGCATGTTAGATTTTTTTCTTACGTTGGAAACCGGAGGACATTGTGCCTTTATATTTTGTTTATATTTTACTGATCCTCCTTTCACCTATAGGTTAAATTGCTTGTCATGTGTGTATTTTTCCAAAAGTAAGCATGTTCAAATGTCTTGCATTCCATTAACCTCACTAAAAAATAATTTGTCGTTTTTTTTCTTACTCACCTCTTTTTTTTACCGACCCTTTTCCACATGTTAGACAGCAACACTGTGAGGAACCTCTCAATAAATATCCATGCAATACTCCTAAAAATCCATGCAACACCTTATTTAACAGATCCATGACAGAACAGCCTCCACAAGAACAACTGCGGTTTTGTTGAAATGTCTGGTTGAAACTTTTTCCATCTGTTATGCTTCTTTAGTGTTTTTATTTTTTCACACTATACACACTAAAAGTTTTTTGCATTGCATGGCTCAAGAATGGTGACATCAGGAGCATGGAGGTGATGCCACGTTCACGTTTCAAACAGCCAGTGATTTTCATAACCATCATGAATATACAACATGAAATTGAACTTTTTTTGAGTTGCATATTAGTCATGTATTATTAGTGAGTAAGTGGTGGCTCAGTGGATGTAGATGTGGATAGAGGTACCTTGTTTGAAGGTCATGAGTTAAAATCCTAGAGTTGGCAAAGTGCAACAAGCTTAATGAGAACCACTTTGCTAAAGTTTCTGCTAAAGTATAACATAAAATTATATAGCATTATATAATATAATATAACATTATATAATATAATATTATATAGTATATTATATTGACAAATGTTTGTGGACACCTGACCATATGATTTATATGCGCTTTTTGAGCACCTTATTCTACATTTAATCCTCATTTACTATTATAAGAAGCTTCACTCTTCTGGGAAGATGTTCCACCAGAGTTTGGAGTGTGGATGCGAATGTTTGTGCTCCTTCAGCCACATTAGCGTTAGTAAAGTCAGGAACTGATGTAGGTTGAGGAAGCCTGTGGTGCAGTCAGTGATCCAATTCAGCCTAAAGATGGTTCATAGGGTTGCGGTAAAAGCTCTATAGCAAAACACAATTTGAAGATATTGTATACAATTGTGTGACTCTGAGGTAACTATGAGGTAACAGTTTAGAGAAGAAGCAAATACTGATGGAAAAGTCAGTTATCTTAATAATATTGTCCATATATTGTAGTTTATTTTGACTGCCTACAAACACACACACAGGTTAAAAAAAAAAAGGACAGATTAAGACATGGACAGATTGAGAGTTCTATATTAGCTCAGACATGCTGGGAGCATCGGTCACCTCCCAAAAAGTGCTCCTTCTTGCCCTACTTTTAGCTTTCTTCATACTGAGCTTAGCCTCAAAAGCACCTGTTCAATATGGATATCGGCTGGCCTACACACACACACACACACACACACACACACACACACACACACACACACACACACACACACACACACACACACAACACACAACACACAACCAGTCCCACAGAGTCATATAAACACTTACAGGGCTAACGGAACAGTATTTACCTGAGAAAAAAGTAGAAGTGAGGTAATAATGATATAACAGATATTACCTGTTAATTAAATGTCAGATGATTTTGAGGAGTGAAAAGATAATGGTACCCACACAGACCCATTAACCCTAAGAAGAGCATCATGTCACTGTGTTAATCATGAAAATACTGTATACTAATGAGTAATTTTATTGTGTGTGTGTGTGTGTGTGTGTGTGTGTGTGTGTGTGTGTGTGTGTGTGTGTGTGTGTGTGTGTGTGTGTGTGTGTGTATAGTGGGTGTGCATGAGTCAGAGACCAAGGTGATAAAGTAGGGTGACAAAGACAGATAGTTAGTTGTCCCACCCCCTTCCCTTCTGCCCCATCTTCTTTCGCCTGATTCAGTCTGCTTCCAATTATGGTAGGTAGGTGTGCATGCACATTTGTCTGTGTGTGTGTGTGTGTGTGTGTGTGTGTGTGTGTGTGTGTGTGTGTGTGTGTGTGTGTGTGTGTGTGTGTGTGTGTGTGTGTGTTACATGAGAGGTTAGCCCCCATTTCTGCTATACTTGTCCTGGCATTGGGAAACTGTCAGACAAAATAACAATTTAAAAAAAACATTTGGAGTAATGAAGCAAATGTCCATCACCCAGGCAATTATATCCTATGCTGGTACAGTCAAACACACACACACACACACATTAACACACGCCAACAGCATATCTTTTGCCTCCAATAAAGACTAAAGGATTCACATTGTCATAATGAGAAACGCAATAGCTTTCTATTCCATAGAAAAAAAAAGAAAGTAAAGAACAAAAAAAAGTCAGAAAAGAATTAAGCACCCTTTCAGCAAACTGTCAATCCCATCAGCTACAACTAAACCCATAGAATCTACAACTACTGTATGATGTCTTCGGTCCCTAGGGACCGAGAATTTCCTCAAGGACACTTTCAGGAAAAAGACTGTACTATTCAACAGGATACAAACACTCTTCAAAGATGTATATGCAATGTGTATGTAGTTGATGACCACAAATATCGGCTGTTTATTTCTTCCCTAATGCATTCTTGACATGAGACAATGAGGTTAGAAATTGCAAAGAACCAGCATTCCCTTACTTAAACAGAATAAAAAAAGGTGTTGGAGAAAAAAAAAACACTTTCTACAAAGTTATAGCTTTACCTTTAGTTAGAAAAAAATTCCACTATATTAATATCTCTCTCTCTCTCTCTCTCTCTCGCTCTTTCTCTCTCTGTCTCTCTCTCTCTCTCTCTCTCTCTCTTTCTCTCCTTTTCTCTCTCTCTCTCTCTCTCTCTCTCTCTCTCTTTCTTTCTTTCTCTATCTCTTGTGTATAAGTGTTATGCATGCATGAGTAAATAGGTCTGGAATGAAGTCAGTGATTCAGGTGGAAAGCTGCAGGTCCCAAAGCGGGTCGCTTCTATTTTCCTTTACACAAATGCTACAACTGCTGCAGAAAGAGTAAAGGAGGGGATGGAGGAAGAGGAATAGAGAGATGGATGGGAGAAAAACTCTAGTGTATAAAGATACAAAAAACAGAACAGAATGTGAGGGAGAATGAAACATTGAAAGCAAAGAGTAAGAGGAGTGGAGGGGGTTATTTACTGCTTTGCTCATTGTTTACTGTATAAGTTTTTTCAGCTCTTGCATATCTAGCTCTTTGGGGCAAAAACACATCATATCTATAAACATACCCTAGAGAGCTCTTTCTTGTGCATAGTAAGAATGCCCAGAGGGCACGTCATCTCATTTCCTTGCACTAAGGGCAGCCTATAGGGCACTGCATCTCATTTCCTTCACCAAGAGCATGCCAACATATTTCCTTGCACGTACATGTAGCAGCACCCAAGTGGGCTTTTCATCACATTCCCTCCATTTGAAGAGCAGCCATTAGAACACCATCACGTTTTCACCACTGTGAGGGCACCCTCGAGGGCTTTACATCACATTTTATTTGCTGAACAGGAGCCTAGAGGGCAATTCCAAACAGTATTTGCTTCCATCAGGGCTGCCCCGGGCCTCCCTGAGTTCACCAGTTTTTAGTCTGACAATTGTTTTCCTAAGAAAATTTCCGGGGAATTTTTGTTTCAAATTTTTTTTTCCAGCTGTGACCAGATTGTACTCTTCTAAATGTGAGAATATGGTGTTGTTTTGTCTTTACCTGCCAGAAACTCATTTGACATTGAATGAAATTAGTTCAGCATCCATACTTGAGTCTAACTGACATCATATATGTGCACATCACAGGCATCTGACCGCCCAAAATGCCCTTAATAGCCACACCTGCAGGACTTTCCCCATTGTGACTGCCAAATTGACAGCCCCCACGACCACAGCAGCAGTGTCAGTGTGTGTGAAAAGGCCTGTCGTATCACACAGAGCTGATAACCAGTAAGAGTAACAAAGACAGGTAAGAGAAAGAGAAGAAAGTCAGTGGAATCTGGCATCGCTCCAGATGAAACAGGCTCTCCATTACACCAATTAGACCCGGAGAACTCTAAGGGTTTTGGAGGAGCTGCTTCACTGATTAAGCCAATGAATGACTGACGAATTAAGGCAAATTAACCATCAGATGTTTCATCTACCTAAGACGAAGAGGTAATTAAGGGTAACAGCGTTTTTCATCTGTGTGGTGAGGGATAGCAGGCTGAACAAGCAGCAACACACAAAAAGATTAGACAAAGTGGCTAATTGGAGAAGCCTGTTATCTGCTTCAGTCACATATCTTTTAAACTGTTCATTGGGGTGAAAGTAAACTTTTATATTGTAGATTGAAGAATTCAAACTGTAAACAAGCAGGGAGGTGGTAAAGGCATTGGATTTTGGCTCCAAATGTCATAAATTCAAATCCCAGCTACACCAAGCCGTCACTTTGGGACACTGCGCAAGGCTCTTAACCCCAAAGCAGCTCAGTTGTATGAATAAGATATATGTAAGTCAATCAGGATAAAGGTGTCAGTCAAAATGCCATAAATAAAAAATGTGTAAAAGAAATTGTAAATATTAAGGACAACGCTCCATATAGAACATTCTAATGTATCTAAATGCATCGCATGCTGTTTGAAAGCAAAACTCCAGGCTGAAGCACAAAAATATGTTTATTTATGAATTTTTGAAGTGTTGAATGCTAATTTGTTGAGTCGTGAGATTAAAACAAATGTATTAATAATGATTTTATTTTGACAGCCCTATATATATATATATATATATATATATATATATATATATATATATATATATATATATATATATATATATATATATATATATATATATATATATATATAATTCAATGCAAGAATGGCAGCTACAGACAGGGCTGTGTACAGAAAACGAACCATTTACAATAGAAACTGTAAAAACTGTTTGTGGAAACTACAAGATGAACATTAATCTGCAAAATCATTCCGACACAATGCATATGCATCTACACAAATTTGTGCAATAGTGTGAGATTGAGCACAGGTTCTGTTAGCAGAGAAGGACAAACTACAATGTTTTGAACTTGAAGTCTACGGTAACTCAAAGGACTAAAAAGCTTATAAAGACACACAACATATCGAACAAATCGAAAAACTTCCAACAATTTGCATGGACCGGAATCTCAAGTGTTTCCAAAACCCTGTGAAACTGGCGGTACAGAAGATGAAGGTGTTCTGGGATCATATAGTGTGTGTGTGTGTGTGTGTGTGTGTGTGTGTGTGTGTGTGTGTGTGTGTGTGTGTGTGTGTGTGTGTGTGTGTGTGTGTGTGTGTGTGTATATAGGCTAAAAAAGACCTATGTGATAAAGAGAGAGGGAGGTTGAAGTCAGCACACTTTCTAAAATTAAAATCACTATCATTTCTGGCAGGTTCCATACGAGATCCTGATGGAGTCATGAACAGGTGAAAAGACGAAAGAAGAAACACGAGGGATGAGAGGAGGAGGGAAGCAACGCTTTGGATCTTTCGCTCTGTAATGGAGCCGTCCTGTGCGTCATCCCGCCTGGATTAGAATTCCGGCTCATATAAATAGGAGGGATATTTTTAGTTCTTTGGAGTCTGTCCTCTTCTTCCCAGCCCTGCCTCCCTTCCCTGAAGAGTATTAATTACCAACCATCCATTCAGACTAATAATATGCTTATTAATGCTCGAACCCAAGCGAAGAGGAAGCATTGTATGTGAATCCACAGCATCTTAATGAGTCAGGCCATTAAAAGGACAGCAGAAGGACACAAACAATTATAGCGGCATCAACCGGGAGATTCCCAGAGGCTTTTCATTTTATTTTTGGACAGCATGTAAAACGATTAAGCTATTAGCATGTTTTACAATAATGATCAACTAGACCAAAAGAACGAGAGAACATGGAAGAATATGAGAGGGAGAGAGAGCGAGAGAGTATTAATTCACTGTCATCCAGTTGGCCTGAGGGCAAGCAAAAATCTGACCACTTTCTTATCATCCAAAAGAGCAACCAGAAACCTAAACCTCCGAATGGAAGATTATAGTAATGTATTCACTCTTACACTTCCTGTATCTCTCTGTATTTCCCTTTCACATACAAAGCAGTATCAGATATTAGCTACCCTGACAGCAGCCCAATGCACAGAACCTGGTGTTTAATAATGTACTCAATATGTTTTATTGAAACTAAAAGTAGAAAATGACTACTAACTGACTCGATCTGAACATTTCTTTTGTATCACATTTTGTGCAAACGAGCAAATGGGAACAGACATTTGTATAGTCCCTGCTGCCATCCAGTGGAGGAAAATCGAAATTGCACAAATCAAAGGTCACTAGACGTCAAGTGTAGCATTGAAACTACATGTATTTACCTGGCTACCTGTTTGTCCTTCTGTCTGTCTGTCTGTCTGTCTGTCTGTCTGTCTGTCTGTCTGTCTGTCTGTCTGTCTGTCTCTCTCTCTCTTTCTCTCTCTCTCTCTCTCTCTCTCTCTCTCTCTCTCTCTCTCTCTCTCTCTCTCTCTCTCTATCTATCTATCTATCTATCTATCTATCTATCTATCTATCTATCTATCTATCTATCTATCTTCTCTCCTCTCACTGGTTGTAATTCCATTTCCTGACTCAAAGTCATAGCAAAATTTATGTTTTGTCCATTTCCTACTTGGTGAAATGTTGCACATAATTTTGACCTTAGGAAAAAGAAAGAATGATTTGTGTGTAGAAATCACAAAACTCACACTGATAAACATGAAATCAGTATCTGCACTAACAAAATATTAGGAAAAAAAAAAAAATTATATATATATATATGGTACATTTAGTTTCAGTTCAGACGATCCCTTTAAGATCATTAGAGTTTAAATTGAAGCACAGTGAGTCCACCTTTATCATTTTTTTTTTTTTATCTGTTCCTGGCCAAAGAACAAAAAACACCAGAATTCAATTAAAATAGACTAAACACTGAATATGTAAAAGCTCTTATTTGCTACTATTTTATTCATTTAAGCCTCTTTTTTTAATAGACAATTTGTATTGGTTCGGTTATGACCACCACATGCTGTTTTACTTCACCTGCTCCACACAGTATACCTCTGGGCCTCTTTACCACACACACACACACACACACACACACACACACACACACAAACACTGAGATAGAGACTCCTAAATATACTGTGGTTATTGTCATACCTGATGTGGTAAAACGTATCCATACCAACCAACAATTCTTTGCTAATTGGGTTCTTCTCTCACAGCAGAATTTACGCCATAGTCTTTGTTCAATAAAGCATTTATTAAAGCAATGTCACTTTTGATGATTTGTTGCCTGGCTGCACTTCTGCTGATTTCATGATGATCCTATTTGAACCAAAGTTGTAATCACAGAATATTAGGTGTTATTAGCGAGTAAACACAAAGTCCTCAGAAACCTTTTGGGTTTTTTTTAGAATTTTTTTTTTCTTCTTTTCCTTCTTTGAACAATTCTGGGTCTTTTTTTTCCTTCAGTTTTCTGCTGGGTCAAGTGATAGCAGTCCAATCATGCTAAACAATTATTCAATTGAAAAAGCCATGAAGACAAGTCTTTCGTCTCTGATTTACATTTTAGTCTTTACTTTGAATTTTGGTGTTCCAGATCATTTGCTAATGTAGATTTCTATTGATGACCGAGTGACTTTAACAACATGGCTGCTCTTAGTTTTCTGTATGAATTTTAGCGGATAAACAATACATTCATCTGTGGCTAGTGGTAACTCCATGCTGAAGACGTTGGATTTCTGATCAGAAGGTCATGAGTTTAAACCCCAGCACCACCATGCAGTCACTGCTGGTAGTTGTATGAATCACTCTGGATAAAGGTGTCTCTTAACTGACATAAAAATGCAAATACATCTACAATCTGTGCTTTCTGTAACCTGGAAAAAATAAGCAACACAGGACTCTACTTGCTTGAACAAGCGTGTGACTATACAGGTAGTCCCTGAGTTACGAAGGTTCGACTTACGTTTTTTCAGTGACGATAGTGACATAAAAAATAACGTTTTGCTTGGCATTTTAATTTTTATATGATATGTTGGGACACTACTAGAACGTGCATATCTCCCACCCTGTGAGATGCATTACTCTCGACAGCGGTCGACAGAGTTCAGTTGTCAGAGTAAGGTTTTTTGTGTTTTTGCTGGGTCAGTGCACAATTTCAGCTCTCGTCTCTCTCCCTTTTTATCGACGTTGTTGGGCGCTGAAACAGAGCGTGTCCGGCTCCAACCTCCACTCGCAAAAACCCTCACCCTCCACCGACGTTCCTCCAAATGCCCACTGCCACATACATATTTACTGAAAAGTTTAGACATTATGGTATTGTAAATGGCTCTGTTTTGCAAAATTATCTACTGTAATTTGTTAAATTATCAGATTATAAACTACCCAATACTGATCACATTATTTAAGACTCCTGGGTAGGCTAGGCCATGCCTCAAGTTACGATATTTTCAAAATAGGGTCATTCTCTATTTAATTTTGTATTGGTATTGTATATCACTTTCTATCTTATTGTTAGCGTTACATTATGTGTGTGTGTGTGTGTGTGTGTGTGTGTGTGTGTGTGTGTGTGTGTGTGTGTGTGTGTGTGTGTGTGTGTTATAATTATGTACCATCACCTAGCTGTTGAACCGAGCTTGTATTTATAAACAGTATGAATTAGCGACACATGCTGAACACATGATCACTCATTAGCATCTGTTATGCTGCTCATGCTCATTGCTGCTGTTTCTACATAAACATTGTGTGTCTATTGTGTATTTTTGCAGTGTGCCGTAACTGCCAGAATAGAGTTATTTGTCATCGATATCGCAGCCACAATTTGTCCTCAGATTGTCTTGTTCCCAGATGTAGCCGATTGCATTTTCTGATAAGACGACCAGTCACCTCCATTAACCCCAGACCCCCCAGATGGAGGGTGTGAAGCTTAAAATACAGACAATTCTGACAGACTAAACAGCAAATAATCTCCATTGTAGTTAAGAACCTTACATAGAAAGATATGAGTTGGAAAATAGACACATTCTCGTTTCTGTTTTTTTGTTGTTGTTGTTGTTGTTGCCCAGGTTAGTGTCTAATTTAGCTCCTGAAGAATTCAGACATGCCTCAGGTTGTGAGGCCATTTTGTGTTACAGGATGTGCTTCTCAAATCTCACATCTAATCATCTCTTCCCTCGCTGGCTTTAAAATGACAAGGAAACAATTTACGGCAGGAATATGCGAGTTTAATTCACTAGGATGCAATGCCTTTGCAATTTACACCCTCATCACAAAGCACCACTTTATCCGTGAGGCATTTATCACTGGCTCTTTTTTTATTAAACCTCCATATAAGCAGAGCAGGGCAATATGTTATGAAGTATCGCAGTGTAAATTGATATCACCTCGTTATCATATTCAAATCCCAGTGACCAGAGAACGTTTGTAGGATGTTTAATAAGTATTCAACAGGTCCAAGGATGGAAGGTTATAAGTTGTGAGAAATTAAACATTGTGGAATGTGCTGTTATTGGAAATGACTACAGCACAGAGTCGTGTAATGAGGACAGACTTAGACTTACCACTACAAAATGGATTACTTGCCAATAACAACACATTATTAAGTATTTTGCTTCCTTTATACCTCAGGAATAAAAAGATTTAAACAAAATTCTTTATTTCTCAATATAGTTATATCTAATATAGCAAAGCGTGTTTCTATAATAATCATATTTTAAGTCGTCATTCCCTTATTAGGCTTGATTTTTTTATATACTGTAGGTAAAAATAACAAGACAAGAAACATAAACCTTCCTCTGTCCTGTACATTTTACATACCCAGTGTTGTATCCTACAGTTACGTCTTTGTATGTTTAAAAAATCTTACCCATTAAATAGCTTCCTTCGGAAATGCCTAATAAATCTTTACCAAACCTGCAAATTTTCCTGATATTTTACAACCTAATATTCATATAAAGATTAATTTAATCCTCATATTGAAACTTAATAAAAGCATAGTGTTGAACAGTATCTTTGAAGTTTTTGGATGTTTTTCAGACTGATATACTTTACAACCTTTCACTGACCTTTCCTTTGGACAGAAAGGAACTGCTGGGCCCTTGAGCAAAGGACTAAAGTGCGTTAAATGTATAAATGAGATCATTCTAAGTTGGTTCTGGATAATTGTGTTGAAATTCTTGACGGTGAACACTTATGCAAGGCTTTATATTAATCTATTATTTACACTTGCAATGCAGATGCCCTTGAGAAGATCTCGAAATTGCAATTTATCTCTTGGCCAGCAGGAGTCGTCTTATTTCAAAACAAAAGCTTTCAACGATCCAGTGTACATTTTTTTTAATGGCAAAATAGCAAATAAAACTTTAATATGCCTGCACAGAATCAACAAACATTAGGTTACTTGTTTTCATACACAAATATTTCATTCATATAAAATCACTATAAAATGGCACTCTGTAATACTGCTCTGCTTACACGCCTATGGGTTTTCAAACATTCCCAATGAAAAGTGAT